>NC_091934.1:20882355-21182355 GCF_041260155.1 Ptychodera flava | reverse complement strand
GGGTCGTTTGCTCAATTGAACTGCTCTGAGAATATACAATGTCTGTCTTTGTTCTTGTGTTTTGGTTAGTGATTATCCTGAGGTCTGCAAATGTTGCATAACATCTCTTTGCTCGTTGAGAGAGGTCAAAGGTGCCTGATAAATGTAGGTTATCGCCCTTGAAACGTAAAACAACTCGGCGTCAGAGATAGCTACTCTGGCAGTAGACAGTATACACATCTAGTCTTATCAGAAGTCTGTCTTCCGGGTCGTTTGCTCAATTGAACTTCTCTGAGAATATACAATGTCTGTCTTTGTTCTTGTGTTTTGGTTAGTGATTATATCTGCAAATGTTGCGTAACAGTCAATTTCAATGCTTGATAAATAAGTTTGTAATTTTGTCAAACTCAAAGTCATTCTTCCATTCAAGGGTCACATTAGTATGTCAAGTTGTTCTGTAAGTATGCTAACATTTTCTAGTCTGTTTACTGACTATTAATGAACCTGTCGTGAAACACTTGAGCATATTCAGTTCATATCTGGTATAATAATTTATTTTGATTTCTTTGCCTCATTCCAGGAAGAATAATGAAGAGAACTTATTTCTGATTGTTTAACTAAAGTAAATTTATGGCCATGCATTATTTTTGTGTGACCTGGCGTGACCCCATAAACTCTATGATTAGCTAGATCTCCACTTTCCATGGTAGCAATGGCTAAATTTGAACATGGTGCCTGTATACCTTTAAACATTTTTTTAACCCTGCAGGACAAGACAAGGGGGAAATATTACAAGTTAAATGTTTCATGTTTAATACTGCCCAGGGCTTACTTTTTTCTGTGGTAGTCCACTTAGGCTACAATTTTCTGAAGTTGGTAGCCCACGCCCGCCCAGTGACAGTGGCTGGTAGCCCATGCATATTATAGATCAGGGGTATCTTTTTCCGTGAACCAGACAAGAAAAGGCTATTTTACAAGATTATACCCATGAAGTGAATTTTCTGGTCTTTCGATGTGTATACTTGCACACCTTTAATACCCAAGGAAACAGGTATAATTAACGACAGGGGACTCAAAAGTTTTGTGACCTATGAACAACCCGTTTCACTCTCAGAGTTGTATACAAATTTTAGAAGTCGCCATGTCAACAAGACAACAATATGGCCTTTTCAGCACTAAGACATACTGTAGCAGGGCTAAAAATAGACCATGGCCCTTCTGTTGGGAGGAGACATAATTTCGTGTCATTGTGATTGATACATTATTATCAAAATGCAACGAGAATGCGTTTTTATTGGCCATCGTTTCCTGTGCCTGTCATTCAAGTACGTCAGTTCAGATATTGAAACTTTGTTGCAAAGTTCCACCGGGGGGGGGGGGCGGTCGTCTCCATGGCAAATTCTATGCCCAGCTAGCTAGCTGGGTTTGACTGCATTTATCCATTGTATCTAGCTCGCCCCAAAGTGACGGACGCATCTTTCAACCTTTCAGCTTGGTGAAAAACGCAAATATTGTTTGCCAAAGGCCCGTGGATTCTCTTATTTTAGCACAAGTGCTACATGGACATAGGAAAAAGTTGTTGAATACTCACTGTTTCAATGAATCCGCCATGATGAGAGTTCTCGAATCAAAAACTGTTGCCGTGCCCGAATACAAATGTCTTCTCATTAAATTACGTCATTGTTATACAAGAGTTAGCATTCCAAAGTCTGTCACCCTGTTTTTTTAAAGTTTGGAGAAGGCCGGCATTTCCATCTGAATGATTGAACGACGTGAAACGCAAAATTCCATCGCATATTATCCGGCAATATGTACACTGTACAGTAGAAATACTGTATACGCTCCAGGTACGTATAACTATACTCTTATACTCCACAAAATGGCCACAGGCGGCGTGAACTTTCTGAAAGGATTGCTTAAACGTCCTACTTGTTACCTTAGAGACTCACATGTGATGTCCTGAAAAGTATTCTCTGCAGTAATTCCAGTTTCTGTCATCATGCAAAGCTGAACGACATGATTATAGCACGAGACGTAGTGTACAGACTACACATTCACGCGCACGTTCACTCAATTGCGCATGCTCATATTGGCAGACTACACTGGCAAAAGAGTGCGCATGCGTGAAGTTATATTTGTAGCACAGATCTCGCGGAAACTCATGCCTTTGCTCTGTTTCAATCCGAAAACTTCCTTGATTGCTAACAGTTAATGCACATGGACAAAATAAAACCAACAACGTCAGCATAGGGGAGGGTTTATGGTTTTCGCCACAACTACAAATGCCACGCTGAAGATACGTTTACAAGGCCAATTACACTGGCATAGACTCTCCACAGTTGCTGTGCCTTGTTTTGTGCACGCCCACGACTGCCACGATGGGCCTGCATTCGAAGGCTACACTGTGCAGCTCAGCAGCTGTGAGCACGCGCTGCCAGACACAGCGACTGTCAGTTTTTGCAAGTATATGAATATTCATAAGGGTAGTGATGTCAAAAGGAACACCTAACTGGGCGGAGAGAATATACGTACGACAATTAGAAGTCACCCCTATTGACAAAATTAAAATAAACAACACCTCTTTTTCAGAAATCCCACAGCTTCAATGAACTGTTATTAGATTTCTATATAATACTTATAGCCCCTAAACTTGTAATAATAATTAATATAAGTATTATATAGAAATAATAACGCGAATAATAATAGGTTCAATTTCCGTGAAAATTTCACCATAAAGGTATTTTGGGTCGAAAAGACCAAATATGATATCGATTTCAGTGCCCCATGTTTCCATGGTAACCATTTGAGGGGTTGAAAATTTCAGTTTTTCTAATATCCCATGAAAAGTTACTTTGATTGATATGAAAATTACCTAGTGGGGAGTTCGGGTCAGAGAACACAAAAACAAGACTTATTTGATGTTTCGAGTTGCCATGGTAACTATTTTGGGATTGAAAATGTTACGTTTTCCCTAATTCCTATTAAAGAACTATTGATTGATGTAATAAATTGATAATAAGGGTTTTTCTTGTTAGCACACCAAAAAAAACCACACTCCTTTTAATGTGAGATGTTTCCATGGTAACCATTCAGGAGTAAAAATTAGCAGTTTTTCAAAGATTCCACCTAAAATCCAGTAACAACAGAATATGTTATATCAAAGGGATATTTTGGGTTAGAAAGACCAAATATTCAGTGTAAAAATCCAGTAATCAACAGAAATATTATACCAAAGGGTTATTTTGGGTTAGAAAGACAAAACATGATATCCATTTTTACTGCCCTGTGTTTACATAGTAACCTATTTGCATTTTAAAATTTCAAAGTTTTTCCAAATTCCATTAAAAGTAATCCCAGTTACTATGCAAATGCTCTCCTAAGTGTATTTATCACAGCATGAACTCCATGTTCATTTTTGTTTCATGTTGCCATGGTAACCATTAAGTAACCACAGGTTTTTTTTATTTAAAACCATGCGTATTTTAGATCAGGGGTATCTGTTTTCGTTAACCAGACAAGAAAAGGCTACTTTACGAGATTCTGCCCATGAAGTGAATTTTCTAGTCTTTTGATGTGTATACTTGCACACCTTTAATACCCAAGGAAACAGGTATAATGGACGACAGTGGGACTCAAAAGTTCTGTGACCTATTAACAACCCGTTTCACTCTCAGAGTTGTATGCAAATTTTAAAAGTCGCCATGACAACCTGACAACAACATGGCCTTTTCAGCACTGAGACATACTGTAGCAGGGCTAAAATTGCCATGGCCCTTCTGCCGAGAGGAGGCATAATTTCTGTGTCATTGTGATTGATACATTATTATCAAAATGCAACGAGAATGCGTTTTATTGGCCATTGTTTCCTGTGCCTGTCATTCAAGTACGTCAGTTCAGATATTGAAACTTTGTTGCAAAGTTCCACCGCACGGCCGGTCGTCTTCGTAATTTCCAGAACAAAGTCACATTATGTGCCCAGCTGGGTTTGACTGCATTTATCTACCTCGTCCCAAAGTGACGGACGGATCTTTCAACCATTCAGCTTGGTGAAAAACGCATTTATTGATTCGCCAAAGGCCTGTGGATTCGCTTATTTTTGCACAAGTGCTACATGGACATAGGAAAAAGTTCGACTCACCCTTGCCCTCTCGATTGTTGAATACAACCACGGTCCATCATGATGAGAGTTCTCGAATCAAAAACTGTAGCCGTGCTCGAATACAAATGTCTTCTCATTAAATTACGTCATTCTTGATATACAATTGTTAGCATTCCAAATCTGTCACCCTGTTTTTTTCAAAGTTTGGAGAAGGGCAGCATTTCCATGAACTGAATGATTGAACGACGTGAAACGCAAAGTTCTATCGCATATTATCCGGCAATATGTACACTGTACAGTAGAAATACTGTATACGCTCCAGGTATGTATAACTATAAGCTTATACTCCACAAAATGGCCACAGGCGGCGTGAACTTTCTGAAAAGATTTCCTAAACGTCCTACTTGTTACCTTAGAGACTCACATGTGATGTCCTGAAAAGTATTCTCTGCAGTAATTCCAGTTTCTGTCAACATGCAAAGCTGAATGACACGAGACGTAGTGTGCAGACTACACATTCACGAGCATGTTCACTCAACTGCGCACGCTCATATTAGCAGATTACACTGGCAAAAGAGTGCGCATGCGTAAAGTTATATTTGTAGCACAGATCTCATGGAAGCTCATGCCTTTGCTCTATTTCCATCCCAAAACTTCCTTGATTGCTTACAGTTAATGCACATGAACAAAATAAAACCAACAACGTCAGCATAGGGAGAGGGTTTATGGTTTCGCCACAACTACAAATGCCACGCTGAAGGTACGTTTACAAGGCCAATTACACTGGCATAGACTCTCCACAGTCGCTGTGCCTTGTTTTCTACATGCCCACGACTGCCACGATGGGCCTGCATTCGAAGCCTACGCTGTGCAGCTCAGCAGCTGTGAGCAGGCGCTGCCAGACACAGCGACTGTCAGTTTTTGCAAGTATATGAATATTCATAAGGGTAGTGATGTCAAAAGAACACCTAACTGGGCGGAGAGAATATATGTACGACAATTAGAAGTCACCCCTATTGACAAAATTAAAATAAACAACACCCCTTTTTCAGAATTCCCACAGCTTCAATGAACTGTTATTAGATTTCTATATAATAATTATAGCCCCTAAACTTGTAATAATAATAATAATAATAATAATAATAATAATAATAATAATAATAATAATAATAACTGCAATAGGTCGTGAGGGTCACTTTCGACTTCACATTCCTTCGGGATTCTTGATCATATTCGTATTGTGTTATATGTAACAAAATCTTGAATCTTCTCATCGTTTCACTGGCAACACCATTTCTTGTTTTGTAGTCACTGAAGCGCGCCAACATGTTTCATCGGGTGTTAATTACAGTATTATGTTGACATAACTTATATATATATATATATATATATATATATATATATATATATATATATATATATATATATATATATATATATATATATATATATATATATATTATATATATATTATAATAGATAGATAGATAGATAGATAGATAGATAGATAGATAGACAGATAGACAGAGATCTTTGTGTAGCCTTGTAGGTTTAATGTACGACAGTTAACACTCATTGCGAATCTTGGCATTAACCTTCCCTTCCTTCAAACTGAAGCAAATATCAAAATTAATTTCATCAAAAGCCTGCATGTTTTAATTGGAGCTTTATCAGACAGCTTGTTGGCTGCCTTAATTTTAAAATGAAAGTTTTTAGTAATTTCATTCTTAATGTTTACATACTTGAATGGGTTTTGTATGGATTGCGATTATGTTGTATATATCTAGCACAGGTGGTAACTATAGTAACTATATTAGGGGCGCTCAACTTCACAGGGACCTGTGTTTATCGTATACGCTCTGCTTTTGATGGGCTTGGCTTGCGAACTTAATAATAATCAATCCTAGTTTGCATAATAAGGACTGAAAGCAAGCATTTCCATTCAGCTAATTACAATTTTTACACTTGAACGATATTTTCAATTGAAGCTTTAGTCGATGAATATTGCTTGTGGTGAAGCTACAAACTCACATAAGTAATGCCAGAACGCTGCATTCACAAACACCTCTGGAGGGGAATCAGAAATAACAGGGAGGATTTGAAAATATCAAAGGTATGTTTGGTTGGATTTGAAAGGATTTTGGGACTTAATGTCGAAATTGTCTCTGATTGATATGCAGTTTGTGTTGGGATGACTCTTAAATAAAAAGTAAACAAAATATTTGTTCATGGAAAACACATTCTCTGTTGTGTTTTTATTGTTAAGAACACATACACAAACATACAGGTACTTTCCACACCCGTAGGTATCAATCCAGATTACATTGAACTGCTCCAGCCTCTTTGTTCTGTTTATCAACAGAAACAATAATTTTGTTTTCGTAGGGCTGTGCAAAGATTACAGTTAGCCACTTATTCCAGTGCACAATATTTCGGATTTATGAATCAGCCCATCCACAACTTTTGCAGAGTTCTTTAGCAGAGACAGGAAACCACATTTTGAGTTTTAAGTTGTAAGACTAAAAGAAAACAACTTTAATGAGACCCCATTCCACACATTGGCACCGGAACAGTGGAAGTCACGCCGCGCTCACTTTGAATAGGACACAAATGGAACAGAATACACAATGACTGTCTTTCCGTAACAACTCAGAGTTATGGGTGACAACAGGTCATTGACATGACCCTAGAATGACATTACATCCTGCTATTCCTGTCAGTATTACATCATTCAGCAATCAACATTTCTCCCTTTTGTAACAAAGAAAGCAGATTTTGTGTTCAAGAAGTTGTTAAAAATTGAATGGTATGGTTGACTATTGCAGAGTTTGAATTCAAAATTGCAAATCCGTACCAACAAAAAATGACAGAATGTAATGTTCTCATTGGGATCATGATAGTGTATTAAATACAGATTATTGCACTGTGTATTCAATGTAAAAAGGATGGCCACCCGCAACTTGCTTTTCCCTGAAACACACAAGAAACAGAAATGAACAAACGGCAGGTTCTCTAAAATCAAAACGCATTGATCGATCATGGCTAACGTTCACTAGAAATTCCGACCGACGGTAGGTTGTGGAAAGTAACACCTACTGGGTAAGACCCATTCTCTCTCAGTTTTTCGTTGAGGTATTGCTACTTCCTAACCTATTAGGGTCTCAGTAATAGTTTTCTTGCCTGTCCGCCTGTTTTGTAATCTGTGCTCGTATCACATTGGAGTAATTTCACCCGTTCACATGCACTTTCACATACATGACTCGTTGCTATATGCATGTGACCGAGTCGCGAAAACATTCCTAGTGTGCCAATAAGTAGTAAAGAATAGTTCCTATCCAGAATAAGAATTTTTACACCATTTATTTGAAAAGAGTATTGTAATTGTGGCCCTCTGAGGCCATTATGGCCCACGAGGGCGCCCTCTAAGGGGTAAATAGTTGCTGCGGCGGGCGCCGGCCCGGGCTCATACCTCACCGGGACGATGCGCTGCATGCTTATCTTCAGTTGAGGCTACATAGGTTTACTTTCACCAAAGGTGCCAACGAATTCAAACAATCATTACTTGTAAACATTTTGGGAAGTAACTTTACTATATTCTGATTCACCGACTACAGGGATTTCTCAAAGTGCATCTATGTATTCATGGCATGTATGCAGATAATGACGTTCTGCTGGGCAAAAAATTGATTTTTCTTGTTCTTGTCTTTACCCTTACATATCTACGGTACCTACATGACCTACCTAAATACTCAGCGATTAAAAGCACTCGGCTAGACTCTAAATTTAAAAAGATGGCTCAATGACAGAGGTTAAATGTAACAATCTATTTTCGTCATCTTTTTATTGACAATTTCAAATCAATGCTACAAAAAAGAAAACTCGTCTAACGTAACCAGTGTAACCGGGATATCAGTTAGGCATGGCCTTATGATCAGACATGTGTCATATCATCATGACTATCATAGCAAACACGAAGATAAAAAACAGCAATGATGATAACAAAAACAACAACATGAGTGTCAACATAATTTTTAATATATTTGGTAATAAAGTCAATGATACCAATAAATATTTGGTTTGGTTGACGCTGATGAAATGTGATTCTCTTTCTGCATCTTCCTCATGTCAGGAGCCGGATGATGTCCAACGGCGCCCACTCTTCTACACCTTCTACACCGTAGTTCTACTAGCTCCCAAGTTCGGTCGATTTTAAAGGCGGACGCTCTCGGTCGATCGCGAATCACGCCTCTATTGATACTTAATGCTCATTTTTGTTTCATTGGTTCCTAGTAGCATTGCACATGTTGCTCTCGGCCAGGATTTTTGTTTTAATCAGAGGCATTATATTCTAACTATCCCTAAAGATGTCATCTTTGAACCAATACCGCAGGTTTTGATCTGCAACACCACCAAACAATAGTGCCCACGACCAAGTTTACTCTCACGATTACATTTATTGTCTGATCGTGCATGTTGTTTGACAGCTGGAGTCGTCCGGAGGCAAGACTTGATAACTTCTTTCGATTTTGTGCCGGTATTTGGTTATCTCTCTGAGATGGCACGTTTTCGGCCGTACATACATTATCTTCAAGAAGTTTGCTTCTGATTTCGTGTAAGTAAATACTTTGCTGTCACCGTTTGTAGAATTTGATATGTTGGAGAACGTTTTCGACAACTGTCGTTCGTTCTCACAAATGTCTATCACCACCTGTCAGGGACCTATTCTCTCTACTTACATCAAGTTGATGATAGTCGACGAAATCGCGAGACAGAAAACAAGAGGGAGGGAGTGGTGTGAGTAATACATCGAATCGACAGTCTGTTTTGCTTTTTGTCGGATTTATTTTTTATTCTAGATTTTATTCTTTATTTCTATATAATGTATGAATTATTTTTCGGTTTCTTTGTTTCTTCATTTCCCTATTTTGCCATTTCGCCGTTTTGCAATTTCGTCGATTATAATAGCCCTTACAGTTGATACTTTACGCTATTGATTCTATTTGATTAGACCAGGATGGTTACAAATGGACATGTGTGTAAGAAATTGGATTTTTGAATTTCACCAAAATGTTGATTCACTATACATGGTAGTCTATGAGAGAACTGTGATCAATTTTTTCGACAATTTAAGACATATAATTGACAATATCTGTGCATTTATAGACATTTGACAATTTAAATACACTTTGCCATCTGTCCTATATGTTTTTGTATCTTGTCTTTCTTCAGCTTAAAAAAGTGTTTAATGTAGGATATGTATCTTCTTTGCTTATGAAGCTTGTTGATAATGTGCCACGTATTTAAAAGAATCAATGTATTTCGTCGGTGATTTCCTATTCAGGAAATATCAAGTGGACATTCAAAGGTTTAGCCGTAAAATCTTCGTCTGTTAAAAGTGATCCTCACCCATAACCCTCCCCCTTGGACAGTTTTCTAAAAAGTGACTCTCCCCCAATCCCCCAGCCCACCCCCTGTAATTACTAAAGGCTCCCTTATATCTTCAGAAATCTTCGGTGTTTGAGTTCAAAACTTCACAAGTATGTTCTCCTGTAACTTATGCACAAGTAGCTCAAAATTTGAAGGTTAATATGTTGAAACGCGCGAGTAAATCAATGGCAGGAGCTTAAATAGGGGATACCAAATGGCGCACACTATATATTTGTAACCCCGGTTACGATTGTAAGTCATGTGATTAGGTCTAATGGGTGTTGTTGAGTGTGATGACACATGTATAGAATTTCATTGATAGCGTCTTTACCCACAATGCATTGCAATGCTCTACTGATTTTCACTGCTTGAAGACAGTACTTTGGTGTGGACGTACGTTTAGGAATTATTATCCGTTTTACTACCAAGAAAAAATTCCAAGACAACGTGGTTGGTCTTTTACATGACTGTGCTTACAGGTATGTGTATTTGAACGCTTTGGTATTGAAAACAATGAACTTTTAAAAGTCTCAGAGTGTGAGACACACACCCCTGAAGTTGAAACGTGGAAGGACCATGTGTTTTCCCAATTAACGTGGAAAAGTTTCTAAGTTGCTATTCTGTAGTTAGTGTTATTCCAGTAGTGATTTAGAAAGTAGTGAAGTTTTATTTAACATGTTGAAATTTGGGTTTTCTGATTTTGAAGGAAATTTTCTGTGATTCTTAGTTCTTTGTTTCAATGGGATTTTTGTACAGTGTATTTGCTATCATGTTGACTTAGTCTCATCCTGAATGAGATTGTGTAAACAGGAGGAAACGCTTACATAATTGCCATTGGTCTTTTACATGACTGTGCTTACAGAGGAGATCCAGTTAATGAATTACTGATAGACTGCGTGTGTTCCTATTGTGTGGCCTGAGTGAAGAGCCAAGGAGTGCCTGGAATTGTTCGTGTCAATCATCAACTCGATTATTGCTACCAGGGTTGGAATACAAAATCCCCAGGGAGGATCGTCTGGAAGGACTCTGTGTGTGTAACGTAGTTTCCTATTGGATAGACTGTCATCGTCATAGCAACAGGACGGACATTGACCTACAACTCAAGGAGAAACCATTGTACAGCCATATGAACAATAGCTAAGTGAATAAACCCTAGACAACAGCCATTTTAGAATTATCTGGAACTTTATTATGATGGATGAACTTTAGATTTTGCACTTGGAAATTAGTTTCCAGTAATACTGCTATTAGTTTTAATTATTTTAGATCAGTGTTTTATTCTTTTAGTATTATTATCATTAGAAGTAGAGATTTTAGTTGTAGTGAAATAAACCTTAATATAAACTGCAACGCAAATTGTACGATAATCATTCTTTCCTGGTTTGTTGATTGTGTAATATGAACTTGGGTCGGGTTTAATTGACTTGATAAATTAAAGTCAGTTTAATTACCCAGGTACAAAGTTGGGGCCTCGTGCAGGATGCATTTTGGATTGAATGAATTATTTATCGTACAGTTAATGTTGCAGTAGTGTTTTAACAGTTAAGGGTATAGATTACAAAAGACCAACCCCGTTGATATTGCATTGCATTGTTTGTTTGTTTGTTGTTGACAAAAAATGGATGAGCTTGAGAGAAAAGCAGTTGAAGTATATGATAAGAATGGTATTGATCTTAAATATCGATTAGTTTTCTGGGTTTCCCATGCAACTATTAATGATGTGAGTGATTTATTGCAGTTTATTACCAGAGAATATAAAGATGCCGACTTAACAGAAATATTAAGATGTGATGGGGGAATATGTGTGATTTGCCACTCAGCCACAAAGAGGGAATGGGCTGATTCTTGGCATATGAAAAGAGTGGAACCGACACTAGTGTTGGGATGTTTACTCTTGTTGCCTTGTTATTTTAAAACGCTAAGGTTCCCCCATTTGGTCAACATCAGAGAGGAGGCTTTTCTGCATATGGCCGGCAGCGATGGAGCATCTTACCGCTGGATGAGGGAGGCACAGGAACCTTTTAAGGAGAATTTGGGTGATTGGCGGACGGCAATCAAGACTCCACCACCATTGACCCCAGCACAATTGGCTGGATTGGACGGTTATGATGACGTTAAGGACAGAGAACCAGCAGGTTTCTCTCCACTGCCTACCCCTCCCAAGAATAGGACGCTTTACCAGCCGAGAGAGAGACCCCCAAGCAGATCAACACCGCAACGCCAAGCTGGTCCTGATGCTGTTTGGATGGATATGATGGAGAAACTTGTGACCAACCTGCAACAAAGGACTAATGAGTCTGGGTGGTATCGTAAACCGAGAGTTTTTAGTCCCCAAGGACACGGTCCGGGGGACTTATAGGTTTGGTCATGTCCGTGCGTGAGTGCGTGCGTCCGTACGTCCGTCCGTTCACGCAGATATCTCAGAGATGCCTGGAGCGATTTCATTCAAACTTGGTACAAGGATTACTTCATATGTCATACATATGCACGTTGATTTGTTTTGTGATACGATCCAATATGGCCGCCAGGCGGCCATTTTATTACGATTTTTTCATGTACAGAGCCATAACTCAGACATGTTTCAACCAATTTTATTCAAAGTTGGTACAAGGACATTGACCAATGTCATAGATATGCACGTCGATTTGTTTTGTGATACGATCCAATATGGCCGCCAGGCGGCCATTTTATTACAATTTTTCATGTATAGAGCCAAAACTGAGGCATATCTCAACCGATTTCATTCCAAGTTGGTACAAGGACATTGACCTATGTCATACATATGTACGTCTATTTGTTTTGTGATACGATCCAATATGGCCGCTAGGCAGCCATTTTATTACGATGTTTTCATGTACAGAGCCATATTACTCAGACATGTATCAAGCGAATTTATTCAAAGTTGGTACAAGGAGATTGACTACTGTCATACATATGCATGTCAATTTGTTATGTGATACGATCCAATATGGTTGCCGTGCGGCTATTTTATTACAATTTTTTCATGTACAGAGCCATAATACTCAGGCATATCTCAACCAATTTTATTCAAAGTTGGTACAAGGACATTAACCTATGTCATACATATATAGGTCTTTCTTGTATGTAGGTCATTCTTGGCCATTGAGCGCTATCTGTATCAAAGTATTTTATCACAGACCTAATTAATGAAGAGGACTCTATCCTCTCTGAGGACATGTAATCAAAGTACCCATTAACAAGTGGGGACTGTGTCATCAACGATGACTTGTCTCCAGTAGGCTGCCAGTACCAGTAAATGAAGACGACTATGAAAGTTGGGCAGATCAAGCAGAGCAAATGATCAAAGAGTGGAATGTATCAGATGCAGAAAAGAAGAAACGTATTGCTGAAAGCTTAACCGGACCTGCTATGAACACTTTATAAGATCATTGACCCCAGCACCCAATTCGACAGTACGTGATTGCCTTGATGCCCTTGAGGGTTCGTATGGCACAAGACTTACCCCTGCTGAGTCGTTGAAGGCATTTCAGTCGTGGTATCAGAAAGCAGAATGGTCACATTCTCAGTATTTGCAGGAGTTACAGACTCTTTTGCGACGAGCAATACGACAAGATAGTGTCAAAGAGTATGAGGCCGATTACCTTCGCTTGAAACAGTTCACCGATGGAGTGTTGTACAATGAAAGCCACTTGTCGTGTCGACACGAAGCTCAACCACCCGCCAGGTTACGTCGAGTTAATGCAGATGGTAAGGAAGGAGGAAGCACGTCAAGAAGAGAAAGCTAAGAAAAGAGCCATGAGGGGTCAACGCTGAGTGCCAGTACAAATTACACCGCTATCTGTGATAGTTTTGAAGCAACCACAACGTCAGCACCAGTGGTAAAGCAATCATTGGATAAGTCAGACATACAGCAAGTAGTCAGCAGGTAATGGATAAGATCATAAAGGGAAATGACAACCAGCCACCCACACAGCCAACTTCAAATAACAACTGGTCAACGCCAACTAGTCAGCAACGACCCCGTCAGCAAAACCACAGGAGGAGAGATCAGAACCAGTCCCAAGTATCGAAACCAGCCTCCACCTCAACACCAGAAACATCGACATCAGCAATGGGGAGTCAGTGAGTTCTAACCAAGCTGGATTTGATATGTTCTAAAATTTGAACTTTGCTTTAATTGTGGTTTGGATGGACATACGGAGAAGAAATGTCTCAGAAAGGATAACCCAGACCTACAGCTGGTCAAGCAGAAGTTCGCACGAGCATTTTTCGACTTGAAGGGAACCTTCCGGGGACACCCACAGTAGAGGGGCCAGTGGATGTCCAAGAAGAGTGTAGCCCCACTAATACCCACGAGGAAAGGAAAGACCAAATTGACGACATTGCACAAGTTAACGAACATTCTGTAGACAGTAAACCACTACCGAAGGGCTGGTAGGCGATAGTATGACTACAGAAGTGTTTGTCGATGGAGTCAGTTGCCAGTGTTTACTTGACAGTGGTTCCCAAGTCACCCTCATTTTGCGCTCGTTTTATGACCGACATCTGTCTCACTGCTGCCTCAAGCCAATTGAAGACTTGTGAGTCCGTGGTGCAGGTGATCAAGTGGTTCCGTACAATGGGTATATCACAGTATCCATTCGGTTCCCCAAGGAAGTAGCGGGAGTGGAGGAGACTTGTGAAACACTTGCGTTAGTTTCCCCAGACCGTGACCAAAGTGGAGACGTACCAGTGATTTGCGGTACCAACACTAGTATATTTTGTAATATGGCCCATAGATGTAAAGAAATAGCGGGAAAGCATTACCTGAAGAAATTACCGATGGCAGCCCTCTTCACTGAAGCATACAAGAGGATAGATGCCTTCGACAAGTGTGGCCATGATGAATGGATCAACCCTGTTAGGCTAGCAGGGAGGAGACCTGTTACTATACCAAGTGGAAAGACAATGCCATTGACATGTATAGGAAGAGGAATAATTGGATTGCCAGAAACTACTGTGTTGGTGGAAACCCAAGCCCAGCACCACACCCAAGGAGTGTTAATAATTAAGAGCAGTGTCACCACCCTCCTGCCAGGGAGTACTCAATGAGTGAAAGGCATTGTACATAACGATACAAGACATAACATAACCATCATGCCAAGACGTGTTGTCGCTGACTTAGTCTTACCACAATGGGTGCGGCCCATACAACCCAGTGAACTTATACCCGAACCAAAACAAAAGGCTCTGAGGGAAATACTGAGTGCGGCAGTTACCAAATGAAAGTGACAGCACAGGACAGTGGTAACAAGAAGGACGATGAAGCGGACTTCATAGTTGACTTTGGTGACTCCCCGCTTAGTTATGACGACAAGGTTAGAATCAATGAGAAGCTAAAGCAACGACGGCATGTGTTTTCACAACACAATGGGATGTAGGACACATATCGGCCATTGAACATCGCATTCCCTGAGTGACCCGACCCCTTTTCAAGAGAGGTCACGGAGAATTGCAACAGCAGACTTTTACGATACAAAGCGCCACATCCAGGAATTGTTAGATGCCGGTATAATAAAGGAGTCGAAGAACCCATATGCTTTGCCTACTGTGCTTGTGAGAAAAATATCGTAGGCGATACGTATGTGCGTGGACTATCGGACTCTAAATACGAGGACGATACCCAATTAGTCAGTACACGGTACCTAAGATACAGGAAGCACTCGATTGCCTAAATGGTGTACATGGTTTCATGTGCTGGACTTGAAGTCAGGTTATTATCAGATTCCCATGGCGGAGGAAGACAAGGAGAAGACAGCTTTTATATGTCCCCTTGGTTTCTACCAGTTTGAACGGATGCCCCAGGGAATCACCGGAGCACCAGCCACTTTTCAGAGACTGATGGAGAAATGTATGAGTGATATGCACCTGATTGAACTATTAATATACTTAGATGATTTGATCATATTTGGCCGATCGGTTGACGAAGCAGAAGATAGGCTAATGAAAGTGCTGGACCGATTAGCTGAGTATGATTTGAATTATCACATGAGAAATGTCAGCTTCTCCGGAGGACAGTCACCTATGTTGGACATAAAGTTGATGAAAATGGCGTGAGCCCTGACCCAGCAAGATAGAAGCTTTGAAGAATTGGCCCACCCCAAAGAATATTAAAGAGCTAGAGACATTTCTCGGATTTACAGGATACTGTCGACCCTTTGTTGAGAACTATGCCCAAATTGTCAAGCAAATGAACGACCTGACTGCTGGGTATATCCCTCCGAAGTTGAGAAAGAGGCTAGGGAAGTACAAGGACAATGATGGCGTACCATTCAGAAGTGCTACAGAACCATTTGGCGATAGATGGACGCTAGAGTGTCAAAAGGCCATGGATAAGATCATCGAACTACTGACAAACGCTCCAGTGTTAGCATTTGCAGACCTATCCCGACCATTTATTCTGCATACAGATGCCAGTCTGGATGGCCTGGGTGGAGTACTGTACCAAGAACATGATGGCCTGCTTAAACCAATTGCCTTCACCAGCCTTAGATTGACAAAAAGTGAAAAGAGATATCCAGTGCATAAGTTAGAGTTCCTTGCCTTGAAGTGGTGTGTCACAAGCAAGTTTCATGACTATGGGACGAAGTTCAAAGTTGTTACTGACAACAACCCCCTGACTTATGTCCTTACCACAGCAAAGTTAGATGCTGCAGGACACAGGTGGTTAGCTGCCCTGGCGGCGTATGACTTCACACTACAGTATAGAAGTGGCAGAGCAAACATCGACGCTGATGCCTTGTCTCGCCGTCCCAATGCAGACATGCCAGATGACCAAGAATCACTAGATATGGAAGAAAAGATAAGACGGCTGAGAGAACGTGTCTTAGGAGTTGACAAACAATCAGATGAAATTATGACCAGAGAAGTGATAGGTGCCATTACCATGAGCCATGGAATCACAAGACCCACTACAGCCAATGTATGTCAGCATCATGTTCTGTCTTGCACTTGTACCACCGAAGTTGACAATAACCAGCACCACAGTAAGATTGAATCACCTGCACTTGCTTAAACAGTAGCCATCTCATCAGCTGCATTGCTGAAACCATATCACCAGCTACAATACTACGGCGAGTTTCCCCCTGGAACCCTGTCTCCATGCAAAGAAAATATGAAGTGTTGAATGAGGTGATAGGCTATATTGAAGACGGAAAGAAGAAAGTAGACTTGAGATCACCTCCTGATGAAGTCAAGATATTGCTCACACAAAGAAACAGGCTCATTCTGTGGAATAGATTATTATTCCGCAAGACTAGAGATAACCATGGAAGGGAGACTAGCCAGCTGGTATTACCGACCAAGTATAGGTCACAAGCCATGGAAGCCTTGCATGATGACATGGGTCATATGGGAGTCGACCGAACATACGATCTCCTCAGAGCAAGATTCTACTGGCCAAGAATGAGAGCAGATGTGGAAAGAAAATACCAGACTTGTAGTAGGTGTGTACAAAGAAAACAGCTGCCACGCCGTGCTGCTTCAATGATAAGCATTTTCTCCAGCTGCCAAATGGAATTAGCCTGCATCGATTTTCTGATCATAGAACAGGACAGAAGTAACACACGGAATGTGCTAGTGGTGACTGACCATTACACTAGATATGCTCAGGCATACCCGAATAAAGATCAAGAAGCAAAGACGGTGGTGAAAGTTCTGTTGGAGAAGTTCTTTGTGCTTTATGGACTACCAGCCCATATCCATAGCGACCAGGGACGCAGTTTTGAGAACAAACTCATAAGAGAATTACTGAAAGTGGCCGGTATACGCAAATCTAGAACGACCCCATATCACCCTTTAGGGGGATCCGCAGCCAGAGAGGTTTGACCGTACATTGCTGAACATGCTAGGAACATTAAACACCAAGGAATAATATATATCAGCAATAATATCAGCACCATAGAAACAGCAGCCGACTCTATTGATACACCAGATGTGCCTAAAGAAAGAGAAACATGTCAGAGTGAAGTGGAAATTATACCACAACCACCAAAGAAGGACGACCAAAACGACAGAATGCTGGACGGCCTGCTGATAAATTGACCTATGACCGAATGGGGGTACAAGCAAATTGTAAATTGCTAAGCCTGTTAAGTCCTACCACTCATGTAATACCTATACCAGGTACTGAGATGTTTCTTTTTTGCAAAGACGTGAATTATGGTTAGAGTGACTGACTGTTAAAAACAATAACAGTGGGTTGCATTGACAATGACCTTTGCCTTTTTAAGTTTACTATTTTTAAACTTTGAGTTACATTATATCAATTACCAAAGTAACTTACACTCGGAGTGTGTAAGCATCTGGGGGAATGTGTAACCCAGTTACGATTGTAAGTCATGTGATTAGGTCTACTGCGTGTTGTTTCAGTGTGATGACACATGTGTGGAATTTCATTGATAGCGTCTCCACCCACAATGCATTGCAATGCTCTACTGATATTCACTGCTTGAAGACTGTAATTTGGTGTTGACGTACGTTTAGGAATTATTTTCCGTTTTACTACCAAGAAAAAATTCTTTTACATGACTGTGCTTACAGGTATGTGTATTTGAATGCTTTTGTATTGAAAACAATGAACTTTTAAAAGTCTCAGAGTGTGAGACGCACACCCCTGAAGAGAAACGTGGAAGGACCATGTGTTTTCCCAATTAACGTGGTAAAGTTTCTAAGTTGCTATTCTGTAGTTAGTGTTATTCCAGTAGTGATTTAGAAAGTAGTGAAGTTTTATTTCACATGTTGAAATTTGGGTTTCTGATTTTGAAGGAAATTTTCTGTGATTCTTAGTTCTTTGTTTCAATGGGATTTTTGTACAATGTATTTGCTATCATGTTGACTTAGTCTCATCCTGAATGAGATAGTGTAAACAGAAGGAAACGCTTACATAATTGCCATTGGTCTTTTACATGACTGTGCTTACAGAGGAGATCCAGTTAATGAATTACTGTTAGACTGCGTGTGTTCCTATTGGTGGCCTGAGTGAAGAGCCAAGGTGTGCCTGGCATTGTTCGTGTCAATCAACAAGTCGACTATTGCTACCACGGTTGGAATACAAGATCCCAAGGGAGGATCGTCTGGAAGGACTCTGTGTGTGTAATGTAGTTTCCTATTTGATAGACTGTCATCGTCATAGCAACAGGACGGACATTGACCTACAACACGAGGAGAAATCATTGTACAGCCATGTGAACAATAGCTAAGTGAATAAACCCTAGACAACAGCCATTTTAGAATTATCTGGAACTTTATTATGGTAGATGAACTTTAGATTTTGCGCCTGGAAATTAGTTTCCAGTAATACTGCTATTAATTTTAATTATTTTAGATCAGTGCTTTATTCTTTTAGTATTTATCATAAGTAGTAGAGATTTTAGTTGTAGTGAAATAAACCTTAATATAAACTGCAACGCAAATTGTACGATAATCATTCTTTCCTGGTTTGTTGATTGTGTAATATGAACTTGGGTCGGGTTTAATTGACTGGCTAAATTTAAAGTCAGTTTAATTACCCGGTTACATATATATCTGTGCAAAATTTCGAGCTATTTTCCCAGTATTCAAAGTGTTATAAAAATTTCCACCAGCACCCCCTCCCATAACAATGAATGCTCCCTTATCATTTGCATATTGAAAACGGATTACGCCATGAGTTTAGGCATAACACACAAACTTTACACCTTGCTTTACAGGCGAAAGACAGCCTCGGGGACAACCAGCAGAGCTATCAACCCAGAGTTAAAAATTCAGAACTCACAATGTACTGCACCCAGTCACCTAGCTAAGACATCACAGTCAAAACAGCTCGGCCAAATTCCCACGCTTTAAAAGAGTGATTTAATGATTTAATAGGAGACCCGCGTGTATATTTTTCTCGTTATTGTTCGTTATTGGTTCGTGTGTGTAGTTCTAGCTCGTTGTTGACTGTATATGAGCACTTTCACCGAGGTTTCTGATAAATTTCAAACATGTCGTAGGCGGCATGATTCCTAGTATTGCGGGAACTGTGCTTGTTTAATTTATGCGCAGATTATGTTTTTTTGGCTAGGTTTTTGCTCGTTCTTGTCAGTCTCTGTTGTTACTTGTTTAGTGCCTTTTTAAATTAGTTTCTTCGGGTTGTAATTTGTCTTTTTCATGTTTTAATTTTCTCTGTTGGCATCCATTATTGGGCTATGCCTGGGATGCTGCCATCTAAAAAACAGTGCACTTTTTTGGGCTCTTTCTGCACTGATATTATGCAATCTAAAGTAGTTATATCAGATATAATCAGACATTACATAACACTTAGTCAACAACTTCAGATACCAATAGCTTGGCCGGTACTACTTTATGCCAAGGTATTGTACAGTGAAGCGGCACAAACTCAGTCTCGAGTAAACCTTGACAACAGTATTATCATTTCAGGACATCGGAATTTGTTCCTACTTTTATTAATTTGAACTAACATATGGCTTGTAGTATATTTATAGGTCCTATTCTGTGAAAATTAGGGTACAATGTTCAAAGAAGTTCAAGGCGAACGATTAGCTGTATGAGCGAAGTGTGTAAGGCAGAGATGTCTTCCCTGTACACTCGCCTAATCGCTATCTCTAATCACATATTTCAAACAGCTTGTGAGATGGCAAATAACTTTAATTAGGAGCTCCATACCCCTTCAAACCCCTATTTCGAGGGGGGAATGTGCATTGAATGTGTATAGTTTTTTAGAAGGGACTGTCCCGTAATGGAATCCCCAACAAAGATTCAGAGTTTTTCAAATGACTCTCCTTACAAACTCACAAGGTGTTAATGTTCAAATTTCCCCTTCTGACTTGCTATAATTTTGAAATTACTCCTCAAAGGGATTGGACATAAATTACAGGTGGATCGCAATATTTTTGCGCAAGCGTGTGTGTACAAAATTTTGATATTTTGATTTAATTGATAATCAGCTGTTGATAATGTTGATTCACTATACATGGTAGTCTATGAGAAAACTATGTAATACTTTTTCAATACAAAACTATATCTGTGCATTTATGAATATTTAATAATTGACTTGTAAGTACTTAATTGGAATAGGGTTGTCACAACTGGTATGTGGACAAAACATTTTACTTTAGAATTTCACCAAAAATGTTCATCGATCATACATGGGAGTTTATGATAAAATTGTGAATAACTTTTTACAATGAAAAACTTGCTATACTTGTGCATATACAGACGTTGAACATGGGGCCCGGGGGCACCGACGTCCTTTGTGCCTCCTTACTGTTTATTATTGCCATAAATGTGAAATTTGGCAAAAAGTCAAATTGTTTGGACATAAATGAAAGTTAATATGAAAGTGAATCAAGAATAAGAGATGGAACTCAATAGGATCAACAATATCTAAAACAGGAAACGGTGAACTTATATGATACAGAATGGGAGAAAATTTAGCCACAAACTATTGTAATATAATGAACAATGGCTAATCTAAACCAAATTACTTAAACTGGATTGTTGGCATTGATTACACATGTATTTATTGTCCATCAAATAGAAAATAAATTTGGGCCATTGACTAAAAAACATTTGCTTGTTACACTCACCACACTTGTACTTAGTATTTGGAGTGTACACCTATCTACAATACAATGATAAAAAGTTTGGACTCTGAAGGTCAACAGTGCATCTTTAATGTATGAGACTAAATAAGCTTACCCCTCAAGTATGTATAGGCCAAAAACAATATTTAATTTTGAATTATGTAGTGCAGGGAAGGACATAGAATATGGTAAAAAGCAAACTAAATATAAAAACTGAATATACAATTATATGGAAATGTTGTTTTACAGTCATGAGTATCTAGTGTGTGCCGAGAGACAAATATTAAAATTGGACAGTATCATCCTGACCAGAGTTTGTCTGAGTGGTTGTTTCCTTCTGATTTTCTGACACGGTGATAGGTACAAAATATTATGTTATTCACCATAGTTATGCAACATAGCTTGCATTTTGTTCACAGTAGAACTGAGTTTTACATGTAAGATAACTTTCTCATAAACTGTAAATTCTGGCTTGTGGCAGCTCAAACGTCGCACTAGTCCTGTTTCAAAATGACCTACATTACATGTCCTACACACATGTACTGCATGCTCTAATTGGTTAAACCGCTTCTCTAAGGTCCACTTTCGGAGCAGTCATTGGAGGGACCTCATGTGTTAGGTCTCATTATTATGTATTATTCAATTTACAGCTTCCTGATTGGTTAATGTGTAGGTCCAGTCCTTCAGCGTTCACTGCCTCATTATGCAATGTCCCCTGTACTTTTTGATGACGCCTGCACGTGGTCGCAGCTCGATCCCAGTATAAGAAAGGTACTCATGCCGAATATTTGTCAAAATATCTAGATTTGACTTGTTCGAGAGTTCCTTCACTATTCATGGCATTTTATGTGATACTGTGAATTATACATGAATTAAATATTGCCAGGAGAAATTTTGTCCTTTTCCCTGTGGTAGTTGGTTGAAACATGGAGGTAGTGGAGCTACTGACGCTTGAAACCGTGACGTAATTTTTGTTACGTAATGCCTTGAAGCTCTATTGTTTCCTCTTGTCATTCACAGGCCTCACTGTTGTCGATGCGGCCAATGCCCCCCCCCCCCCCGTCAAATCAAAATGAAAATGAAAAGCGTGAACTTTGTACGTAACCAACAATTGGAAAACAACGAGCCAACATGCCTGTAATGCATAAAGGGACAGGGATAAGTAAAAACATGGAAATTTAATGCATGAAGGTTTGTCGGGCATTTTTCGTTGTAACTTTCGGCCGATCCGTGAACATCACGAAAAACGTATTACTTCAGCGGTAGCCAGCAAGCACGTGGGACATTGCATAATGAGGCAGTGAACACTGGAGGACCGGACCTACAAATTAACCAATCAGGGAGCTGTAAACTGAATAATACATAGTAATAAGACCTAACGCATGAGGTCCCACCAATCAGCGTAACGCAAATGGACCTTAAATTAGCAGATGAACCAATCACTGATGTTGGTACATATGCCATGGACCTGACTTATGAAACAGGACTACTACTACATTTTTGATATGATATGGAGTGATTTGCACACATATGCAATATGCAGTGACAGTCGATATATTCATAGTAAGAGTCTACTACATTCAAGCATAGTGATGTTGACAACTACATGCATGCCAGTGCACGATTTCAAAGTAGCCAGGAGGAAATTCTAATGGTCTTTTAGTGGAAATATAGGTATTAAACGACAGTGAAACAAACAACATTAGTTATCATGACCTTGCTAAAGTGCAATCTCGGATCATGTATGATCTGATGATCATGCCAAATTACCATGTCGGATTATGCCGTGATTCTGAAGTGCGCGTAAATCGGTCAACATAAGCACACATAGACTCTCGCCAGTCGCTTGTACTGCTTGGTCTCGCGTAGCTTTCGGTATTTATACAAGCTCGTGCCTTCGGCACTCGACCTTGCGCCTTCGGCGCTCGATCGCCTACGTTGGATTACTACCGCAAGTGACTCCGGATCCGGTCAAAAGAAGGCACGAGGACTGTCGACAGTCTAAAGCACACACTGTCTTCAACAATGATGTCAAAATCAATGCACAACTGTCGAAATTACCCAAAATAAGCAACAGAAAACTTAAAGTTATCGCTGTGTCGAAAGGACAGTACATCAACATAAAACGACGCTAGTTTGTTATGACATGGAGGTAGAAGGACAGAGCGAATTCCCTCGCTCTCACCCAGCTATTACTAACGGGCCGCCGGTGGGATTGCCTCGCTAAAGCAATGGATTCGCCGGTAACGAAGGAGCGTTTCGTGCCAAAAAAATACATGACAGCAACAAAAATACAATCACTGTGAACTTCATATTTACAAAACATCATCAAATAAACGCTAAAAGCTTCAAAACGTCAAAATTCGCACAAGACCGAGAAACAAGACGGCGTCGGTTTGATTTTTCAAAGTCCTTGCCAGGAGCTGGTCCTTGCAAAACAACGCTAACTTGTTATATGCGCATGCGCATATTAAGGGGAGACCCATTTGATTTCGGGGGTATGCAGGAAGTGGGTATGGGAACTTTTTTTGTCAGAGAGACAGCATTTTTTAATTTCAACTGTCACACCTGCATTAATTTCTTTTATCAAATGGAGTAGCAGTGCAATTTTTCAAATTTAAGTCAATGTTTCACATATCACAGGCTGGTTTATATATTCATTTTACATTCCAACGAAATGAAAACAAAATGGAAAGTCTAGTATATATACAACTTTAAATTATAGAACACTTTTTTTGGCAAATCAACAGTGATCAGTACTATACCTGCTTTTCTTATAACAGTCAATTCCTTTTAAGTTCTCAGGGGAGATGTTATCTTTTGTGGTCAGAGAAACAAGGCTCACACATTGTATTTCATTATATTTGTTGTTCCTCAATTTTTCTTTGACAACTGTAATCTTTCTAACATATTAATGTTGAGAGAATAATATATTGGTTTTTACACTAGTTTATTGAC
Source organism: Ptychodera flava (assembly GCF_041260155.1). Taxonomy (NCBI): domain Eukaryota; kingdom Metazoa; phylum Hemichordata; class Enteropneusta; family Ptychoderidae; genus Ptychodera; species Ptychodera flava. Next base: position 21,158,304 of record NC_091934.1, on the reverse strand, counting down.
TCCTGTCTAGTGTTTTAAATTTCCACAATGTACAAAAGTCAAATAGTCCCATCTAGATATTGACTGTACCATTGAGATATTGCAACAGAAATCCTGAAATGATTTCTTGGGTCAGAAAAGGGAAGGAAAACTTCGAGTGCACTCATGAGGTGTAAAGTAGTGAATGCTTATATCATAAGTGCTGGGAAAAAAACACATGAGAATTGCTTGTGGTAAAAACATTTGCACTGCCTATGGCAGCATGCTAGCAAAGAACACATGAGAATGAAATTTCCAAAATTTTGCTCATTTCAACTGCATTATGACAATTCCTTTTTATTTCTGTCTGTTATGAGAATTTTTTTTCTCAAGCCATTAGAGGCTTATTTTTTTCTTTTATTTCACCTGGTGACAAATTTTTTTCTCAAAATCCTCCATACCCCCCCCCCCAGAAATCAAGTGGTTCTCCCCTTAGTGAGTCCCTGACCTATGCGGGCCAGTGGATTACTTCCTCAGTAGAACTGATATGCCTGCCGGTACCATCATTCTTCAATCGATCAAATGCGCCTTTCGTACCAAAAAATACACGACAGCCGCAAAAGTGCATCACTGTCAACTTCATAACTATAGATCATATTGAAATACACAGTGAAACGTTCAGAAAGTAAAAATGTGCCCAGACCGAGAAACAAGATGGCGTCCGATTCGATTCTTCAACTCAGATTTTGTCCTAGATTTGTGCGCATGCGCAGACGGTAGCTTTAACGAAAGCGAGTCAAAATCAAGTAAATACAAAATAAAAATGGATAAAAATATTGTTTAAAAATAATACAAGGCATGTATCACCAAATTTGAACATTTCTGACGGCATTTCAACTATACGAACACCCATGCCAAATATCACAATAATCAAATCAGTGGTTTTGAGGAAAAATTGAAAATAGTGGTTTTCACAAAAAAGCTAAAAAAGTGACTTTAAAATGATTCAATCAAAAAAAGAAAAAGACCGTCTGAGATACATGCCAAAGTGACCACCAGACCAAATTTCAGAAAAAGTTACTGAAGCGTTTGTGAGATACCTGCGTCCACAGCATACGGCCCACTGTATGCAACAACAGAGGCCGCATCATCACATTAGTACTTTGGGCCAAAGGCCCAAAGCTCGGTTTTATTATGAGGAATAGCCATTGTATTAACAGTGAGCAAGTTTTAAAATTATTGTACTTTACCTTGGTAAGGTCTCAGCTTGAATATGCTTCTGTTATTTGGAACAGTATTAGTAAACACCAGTCTGATAGAATTGAAAGAGTACATAATAAATTAGTACTTTTGGGCCAAAGGCCAAAGGACTAATAATTAACATTAATTGTACTTGATTAGAATATGATGGCTAAAGGTGCATATTATGTATACAAGATTCTGAAAATGTCCATCCACTATACAGGCAGTCTATGAGGAAACTATGAATGATTTTTTTCAAATACAAAAAGAGGTAAATCTGTATATTTATGTACTCTCGATTATTAATATTAATGTACTCATTGGACTATCGTGGTTACAAATAGATATGTGTGCAAGAAATCGGATTTTGGAATTTCACCAAATGTTGATCCACTATACATTGGAGTTTATGAGAAAACTATGAATAATTTTTTTTACAATGCTAGACTAAATCAATTTGTGCTTTTATAGGTGTTTGATAATTGATACAAATGTACTTGATTCAAACAGGTTATTCGAAAGTTCAGATGTGACAACAATTATGATATTGGAATTTCACCTGAAAGTATAATTTCACTTTTCATGGTACTAGTGGTCTACAGGTAACTGTTAAATAATTTCCCTGACAAAAACTTGCTATATCTCTAACATCTAAGTAATGGGAATAATTCCGTATTGTTCATTGCCTTCAGTGAGCTCGATTTACAATAAGACAAGCCTCAGAGTTGCCTAGTCAAGATGTTCATATGTGACAGAAAATTATACTTTATTCACATGTACAGTTAAATTATTTCACAGAATGAAATCAGGCAGCAAATCATTTCCATCTCTCAGAATATTTCTGAACAGTGAAGCTGCTTTTTGACGGGACGGATACTTATGAAAATTAAATGAAGTTGTCATTGCCAAAAATATGCAAATTAAGTGAAAAATGTATTAAAAACAGTCAAAATTGAAAAACTCAATAACCACTGAGCAGATTACATGAAAAATTAGCATGTAAGTACTATGAAAAATTAGCATGTAAGTACTTTGGGCTGACCTGAAATGATTGTGCTTTCTTGATTTTTTTGATATTATTGAAAATATGCAAATTAGTGCCAAAAAAGGCGTTTTTGGTAAAAAATCTTCTTCTTCATAACCGCTAGGCCAAGAAATGTAAGTGCATGGGGCACTTACATTTCTTGGCCTAGTCTGAGTTCACCATCCCTGCCAATCTGGAGTGTTTAAGTAATAAACATTAAAGCATAAATGATATTATTTTATTTTTACCTATTGATACTCTACAAGTTACCGTCGCTATATATGAAAAATATCTGTTAACGCTGGCCGGTATCGTGTCAACAGCGTAACTTTCTGCTGTTTTAAACACCAGCGTCTCAGTATATGCCAGAAACAATCTCACTTACACGGAATAGCTACGATTCAATTCACATCGCAATCTCAGAAATTTCACGTTCATCTGAGGTTGCGCTCATTTTTGTCTGTTTATGCTGAGAAACACTGTGTAACTTGTCATTGTGAATAGGTGACGAGCTAGCAACATCAATCTCTCGGCACGTGATTGGTACTTTTCACAAGAATACCTAAATTGTGGCCTTTAAAATATTATGTTCAAGGCTACTCTAAAAGTTACGGCGACTTGCATCAAGCTTACATGGAGAAATAATGAAAGATTCAACCTGCATCCATTTTGCCCTTCAAAATATCCCTGTGACTCAAACTCCTTCCCATTCTGCAGCCATTTTGTTTGTGTCGGAGTTGTAGTTCAGGAACATCGAGAAACTGATGACGTTTAACTCGCATAACTAGATGATCTTATACTGGAAAAGTCCCTTTTCTATAATTGATTTTCACTGAAAACGTCAAAAGATTATACGATATGGGCACTGGTACAGTCTAATGCTGCAAAAACAATGCCGAATAATGATGTATATTCACCGGAGGACCAGATTCATGTTGTTCGGTGAGGACACATAGATGTTGTCACCGTCACAGCTGATAGTTTGAGAGCGGGGTATCAACGCTGCACCGCATTGGTAGTACAAAGTTCCGTCAACCCTGGAGAAGTGAGAAAGATTACATTGATGTTTTTTGTTTGTTTTCGGGGACGAGAGAGAGAGAGAGAGAGAGAGAGAGAGAGAGAGAGAGAGAGAGAGAGAGAGGAGAGAGAGAGAGAGAGAGAGAGAGAGAGGCGACCTAGAAGAGTGAGAATTGAGGAACAGACAGACAAATACAAACAAACAGACGACATAGAAAAATGTTGAGAGAGGGGAGATCACGCTCCAGAGAAAAAGGAATGTGTGAAAGAAAGTTAGTCCATTAACCCTTTCACCCCAGTTCCCTGTATACAGGTCAAACTTTACCATAGAAATAATGCATTTGGGACAAACCATGGTGGTAAAAGGGTTAAGGTAAGGAATTGCGAAAAGGGATGAACTAGATAGTAATGGTGACATTGGAACGAGGCAGCGGAAGGCAAAGCGTGAAACATATTTATACATTAAACGTAAAAGGACTTTTTTTCGCCATCATCCAACAGGCGTTAGTCCAATTACAGGATGAGGTACGCATAACCCACTCGGGTTATGCGTACCTCATTTATTTTTACTTGACTGTTTTACTTCGGGGCCTACTTTGAGCAACACACATGATCTAGAACAGTCCACGATGGCATAACCGACTTTCAAACGCTCGGGAAAGTCGTTTCTGTGCCAAATCTACAGAGATCTTTTATCGGTCACCGCAGTACAGCTAGTAATCTGCCAATCTCGTGATCTGCTGGTCATTTTGTCTTTAGATGGTACATGAGTGACGTCAAAATGGCCAAGCTACATAATTAACAATAAAGTACTCGTCTTGATTTTTTGTTACATACGAGATCATTCGGACTCAGTATACCGAATGATTGACCGAGACCACGGGAATATATCACAGTCTTATTTTTAGTAAATTAATCTAATACTACAATATGTGGTATGTTTGCAGGTGTAAATTCATTTTTATCTATCGGGGTAGAATATATGTTCTCAGGTGAGGAATACAAATATGTCCATGGTAACGAATCTTCATATTCTTTTGGATGTTCATATCAAATTAGGTCAAACAGTATGATAATATTTTGGCTGTTAGGATATTTCTGTATCAGAGGAATCTTCTTTAAAAGATGCTTGTTAGATTTGTAAGAATTTTGGTATTTGTAACGTTATCTGTTTCCTTGCATGAGATTGAAAACAATTTCATTGAAGTTTTAGAAATTATTTCGCAGAGATTCAAAAAGGAACAAAAGGGGAAATGAGCTGTGATATTGTATTCATGATTGTTCCCTGTGAACTTCGCCGCGCGGTGAGTTCAAAATTAGTTTGTTGGGGATCAAGAAAGTCGCATAGTTATTCTTTGACCCTGTCAGGGTCTTGCTAACTTAATACAAACTGTACAACATGGATCAATTCAACGTACAAGACACAGAGTCAAGAACAACAACAACAATAAGGAATGAAGAATGGCAGCACACTGTAACACAATTATCACAATACACTGTATTGACAACAATATGAATCACGGCACGATAGTCTTGTCATTTGACATTTGATTCGTTGAATTTTTAATTCTTATAAAAATGACATTAAAACTCTCCAAATACACACATTTAATTTATTTTGCATTAAGATGGTATGCCCCTCGAACTTGTTCAAACTGTCCTCGATAAAATTTTTGACCATTCTCTTACTAAATCAAGAATAAAAATTTGGCACTAGAGAAAAAATTACCTAAAATTTCCCATTATTTGAAATTAAAATGGCCGCCATCCCCGTGTTTATTCTACGAGAGGGGAGATGAAATTTTCGATTGTCGATAAACTAAGAGTAGAATCACTTAGAGTAGCATTACTGAAATTTGAAAGCCTAAATATTTGTCCCCGAGGGGCGTTCTACCTTAAAATCAATTTGAGAGAAGATCGTTCAGCTAAACATAATACAGTTCAATTTAAAAATTTGACATTATTAGATATAATGTTGTAGAGAAAATATTAAAAGATAAAAATCTCACAAGGGGTATCAAGGTTACTATTCACTTAATAGTAAATCTAAATTTATCAATTATAAAACACATTAATTACTTGGGCACCATTAATGTGCATACATGTCTATATCCTTTTGTGGATGTGGCATTGTCACTGGTGCTTGCTCATATAAGAGATATTTCTAATTTGTGTAAAATATCATCTGAATTGCCATGACGTCATTGCTGACATTGAGACTGTTAACAAAAAACCCCACATTAATGTATTTTTACAGGTCACTTCACAGGGGAAAGAAATAAGTCCCCTGGGGTGGGGAGGGAGGGTTTTGTGTGCAACAGTTTACCTTATTTGATTTCATTAATTTCGGCTGTGATATTTCAAATAAAGAGTTCAACTCCAAACCGTCTGACTGCTTTCTTTATCAACTCCACACCGTCTGACTGCTTTATATATTATAGACAAGTCCTTATCTCCTCTCCAACTTGTGTATACACCACTATAATTGCTCCGAAAACATTGCCAACTTGCTAATCCGCTGTCCGTAACAGCGGATTAATTGATTAAGCCAACACCAAAGCCGTCACACACGTAGTAAAATAAGGAAAGGGTTGAAGATTACAGACACAGTGTCACGATGTCGTCCGTACAACTAGTGGACGCTTAAAATATTCATGAATTCGTAAATAAACAGGAAGGTACACAGCTTATTGTTCATAAATAAACGGTAAAGGAGCTCCCTAGTGGCCGGCAATGGAAAGAAATTACTGAAAAAAGTCGAAAACCTGAAAGCTACAACCTTACGACCGGTCGTGTCGACAAATGTTGGCAAAAATTCAACACTTTACACATACAGCCATGACCACACGATCGGTCGTGGAGAAAAATTACCAGGAAAAAAAGTCAAAGCCTGAAAGCCATAACCTTTCCTTATTTTACTACATGTGTGTGACGGCTATGCTGTTGATCCATCAAATAAGGTAAACTGTTGCACAAAAACCCCTCCCCCCACCCCAGGGGACTTATTTCTTTCCCCTGTGGTCACTTCAGACCTCAGCAGCAACATGCAGGATGTTTTGCTCTTTGACAAGAATAATCTTCATTTTGTAGATAAAAAGACTGTTCAACAATATCTGGAGGACAAAAAGATCGTCTGCGCTAATGCAGAAATTGTCCCCTTTAAAATACGTTTACTTGTGCTTACCGTACACATATACACCGTGCAAATCTAAGGCAGCACGGTAAATACAGTTGTATAAACGAACTTTCTTGAATGGTGCTCATGTAAAAACAAGGTTTTAACAGAATCCCTATAAACAAAATGAAAATACAATACCAACACAACCAAATTTGTGACGTAGATCACAAATTTGGCTAATTTGGAAAATTGATTCATGTTTCAATAACAAACAATAACATATTATCATGCGCCGTTACAATACTAATTCGCTTGGAATTTCTATGTATAAACGGTACTATTTATCTGTAGTTGTCCACCGAAATTTCATCCTCCATTTCGTCTTTATTTTCCGCCATCAAATATAAAAAACCTGAAATAATAACAAAAACAGAGAAAGATGTTTACATAGTGTGAGACACAGGTTCAAATAATTTTCTATTTTCCAACGAATGAATTGAATTGAATGTCATAAATCTGTAAAGATATAAAGATGCATTTTTCATATGAGCTGCCACAATAACGTAAAATCTTAGCTTAGGCCAAGAAAAATAAAAAGTTTGTTTCTCATCCTAGACATCTTCAATTTGCAAAAATGATGCGGTTTTTTCTTCTCATTTTTTTATTCTTCAACCAATAAGAATGCGTAAAAAGCAAAACAAAAAAAAACATGAAAAAACATAAGAAGGCACGCAGACTTAAATGCACAGCAGTGTTGCTTTAGTATTTTTGTATAGCAGCAGTTCTGTGGTTTGACTTTTTGTACAGCAATGCACAGTTTTGACAGTTTAATATAACAGTGACATACGTGAACAGTTCTGAATGAAGGTTAGTGTCAGTTATTTTGTTTACAGTTCTGCTTTATACAGCACGGTGTTATGCACTATCGTCGCGTAATTTTGCGTTTTTTTATTTCCTCATGAGCTGAAAAAAGGTTGACGTGGCGGGTCTGAATTGGAGGATGAGAAACAAACTTTTTATTTTTCTTAGCCTTAGTTGAAAACTCATTCTTATTTGCTTCCTTGTGTAGCCTTCGGGATTTTGAAATACTTTAAAAAGTTGAACTCTGTTTCATATCTTTCTCAAGGAAATTTTAAACCACTGTCTTTCATAACCAAGCACTGTACGAAAAGTCAAATTTGTCATATGCTTTATCTGGGTGGTAAAAGTTTACGAAGTACCACCTTTGTACCGCATTTGCCGTGTTACCCAGGCAAACATGGTAAAATGTGGTACTTCGTCAACTGTTGCCAACCAGGAAAATCGTATGACAAATTTGACTTTTTGTACAGTGAAGTGTCCTTTTCAACGGAGCGATCACTGAGCTACAGCTTGACCACATACTGTGACAGACTGAATACGAATAAAACGTTACAATTTCGAACTTTCCCGTTTCTGCTTTAAAGGTATACAGTCACATGTAATCTAAATATGCCTATATATGGTCAAAGGGGCATTCCTTGGTATTCAAAACGCCCATGTGAGGGAGCTGTTTTATACAAGCGGCCACCCGCTTAAAATCTGTGATTGGTTAGATTTTCTCTTTCCTTGGTAACTGTGGCAAAATTGGAACAGGTGACAGTATACCTTTAAACTACAGACCTACATCGACGCGAAGAGCAGCAGGATACACGACGGAATGTCAAACATGACGTCATTACCATTACATAGGGGCGTTACCTATTCGTTCACTTCGCAGCCATAGACTTCAGCACGAAGGGAAGCTCTGCCACTGTAGGTCACTACGTAGAACCGTATGGCTCTCATGGTTGTTGGAGAGGCCAGCGTGTTCCTCGTGACGTAGTTGCCTCCCGTGTTGGAGAATGTCTGCGAATAGAAGGAGGAGATAAATCGAGACGAGATGGCCACATATCTGCATATCGCGATTCGAAAAAAAGGCGTACAATTTAACTTCAGGGTCACATCATATAAACACGACTCTAAATGAATAGCACAAACGAGAATCAAACCACACTTTACAATAATTATTACCGTAGTCAGTATCTCAGGGAATAGAATTAGTTAAATTTATCTAATATGTGGAAGAGTTCAGCAGACTACCTGAAAGAGTACACGTTATTTCAGGTTATGCACGTGAAAGTCTGAAACTTTTGGTCAAACTTTCCTCAATGAAACTTTCAACAATTCTTTCACAAAATCTAGGATGAAAATCAGGGTCACCGCGCAAAGTTTGGTACCTGAGAAACAAACGCGAATTCAGCAATATTTTAAATTCAAAATGGTCGCCATCCCAGTATTAAGGCTATGGGGAAAGAACAAAACTCCGATTTTCTGACAAACTAAGACTGTGAAAGTGTTTCGTTTTTTACTCAAAGAGATTTAAAATGAGCCCCCACAAGTGGTATCAGAAAATAAATTGTACAAATATGAGAGTCCCAGAGGCGCATTTTACGTTAAGGCATCAAGTTGGCAGTCGGAGAAAAAGCGAGAGTGCGGGCATTAACCACATGCATATGATGTATTCACCAAAACACGTACTTTGGGAAAAACCTTTGTTTTGGGATCCAACATTACTTATTACAAACTGTGCATCGTCACAAAAAGAGCATAAAGCACTAACACCACCCAAAGGACCTGTTTACCGAAAGTAACACAAACACGCTTAATTACCTTAGCCATGTTATACTCTGTGTAATATGTGAAGACGTTACCATCCAAGCTGTAGTACAGTCTGAAGTTCCTGACTCCGTAGGATCCATATGAATCTCCCTGCGTCGCGACTGCGAACACTTTGTACAAGCCTTCGAATAGAATCTGTAGGTAGGCAGTGTTTCCCGTTCCACGCCAGTAGCCGCTGTTGTACAGACGTCCATTCCACGGAAGGTAGTTGGAGTAGGTACGGTAAGCGGTGAACTGGGAGTCTCTGACCACAGAACGATTGGAAAGACCAATCTCATTGTCAACACATGCTGAAGATGGAAAACGGAAGGCGTCAGCATATACTAGTTACACACATTGAGTTACGTATCCTGTCCACCTCATCCACTCTTGAAAGTCAAATCAGGACGACAGTAATTCACTGTTTTCGTTCTACACAGTGCTGAAGCACACACCAAATATACTGGTCCAAAATCTCACTACCTCTTCTTCGAAAGAATTAATATTAAGTAATTTTCGGGCAGGCAACTGATAATTATTCAACGGAGCAAATCAAATTTTATTGCTAAAGATGAGGTTATTGTCTTATTAAGGCAACTTCATGAGTATTCTTTTTTATTTTTATCAATCATAACTGTCGAATACTTGTTTTTCTCAATGAATTCTAAATCAATTATTTATTACAGTTTGTGAACCCGTCAGAGACGCTCTATAGTTCTGTACAATCTCGTTGCTGTATACATCAAAATCAACCAGCAGACTACAGATGCAAAAAAGGCCTCGCCAGACCTTCACCAGTCTGCAAAACGATGTCAAAGACAAAAGCAGATTTTAGGACAAACGTGTTGTAGCATACATTACAAAACTGTACGTTGTTATGATTCGGTTATTTATAAGCTGTTACGTAATGTTTTTAAGCCAATTTCCTCGTTTTGTAAACTTTATCAATTTGATTTGTAATAGTCGAACTCCTGTCTCAAATATTACTTTTGTACAACACATCTCACCAAATTTCATTTCAAAAATTTGTGTCGCTGCCTCAAAATGTAGTCACCAATTCCTTCTTTGCAGTAAACGTTTGCGATACCAAATTTTACATTCCACTTATAACAATAAAATCAACTCACAAATTTCACAGCGTTGTCCTCCATAAGGTGATGGACAGTCACATGACTTCCAGGAGTGTGGACTGTCATCGGTAGTTGAACAATTTCCACCGTTCAGACAGTAGTCGTCATCCTCGCACCCTACTGTCCAGTCTAAAGGGCACAAACATCAAAATTGTCCGATCAGAATTTCAGGCAGAGTAATATTTATTATCATCTGGCTGTATTCATACTTTAATCAGTAGCTGTGAATCTGAAAAGAATGCACTTTGGAGAAATATTTTAGGACGCTTAACTTTTTACAATTAATACTTCGTTACTAGCTCTTCTGTTCGTGTGGATTGTGGTGTAAACAAAGTATCGTTTTTGTAAATTTTCCGATAATTTTCACACGGGGATTAGCGGCTATTTTAAAAATTGTGTCGCTAATATTGATTTTCATGGCACTTGGCATAATGGCATCACAGCGCAACCTTAAGAAATTCAAATGAATGTTAAAATTCACAGATAATAAAGTAATACATGTATGTATATAGAACGATTACAAAGTAACGAATAGCTACGTCTAGAGACCAATGGTGTCTATAATCATCCCTGGATGTCCCATGAAGAAACAAAGGATTTATGAGAACATAGGAAAATTTACAGGATTGTCAACAGAAAAAACTACCAAGCCTTTTCGATTTGTCACCGTATCAACCATTTCTAAATTGTTTTAAATTGCTACCTTCAACATGGCATCTCGTAAAAAGCGAAACACAAAGAAGAAGCGAACAAAGCGTTAACAAGGTTGGCACATGATTATGGTCACATGATTATGATCACATGATTATGATCACATGATTATGATCACATGCACTGTGTGTCAAAGGGATAAAAACTCTCAAAGTAGACAGGTCTGAGTCAAGAAATCTAATTTAAGGTTGTTCGCACCTCGAAATTGAATGTCTCACAATTTTGCCCAAATTTTCCTCAAGGAATCTTTTATCCATTCTCTTTCTTAGTCAAGAATAAAAATCAGGGGTCAAAGTGTAAAGTTTGGAACTCTAGCGACAAATTAACCAATATTTACGGTAAACTTAAAATTCCAAATGGCTGCTATTCCAGTGTTAACTCTATGGGGAAAAATAAAATTTTGGATTTTCACAGAAGTCAGGTGGTTAAAACTTTAATTATTCCATGAGCTTCGTTGTGAACCTCCGCGAGTGGTAGGCGGAAAAATACTGTAAAAAGTTTGAAAGTCCTGATATTTGTGCCCGTGGCGCATTCCGCCGTAAGGGGTAACAACAATAATAAAAAAAAAAATCACTGTTTCATTATGTTATTGTTGACGATCGAATGCTAAAATTCAGATGTAACGTAGCACTTTGCAAATATCTATGACAAGTCGAGCATCCAAGGACATTTGAAAATGATTTTACAGGTTAGAATAAAGAAAAACTGAATTTTACAAAGGGAATGAAAGCAGATACAATGTTTACAAAAGTTGCAGTAAAGAAGCTGCAAACTTTATTTCGATGATATTGTCCCTACCTCTGATGTCAAGGCTAAAGGCGGCGTCCGCATACTTTCCATGCTGGTCCAAAGCTCGGATACCAAAGGAAAACGAAGCGTCGATGGAGGGCGCTATTCCATACAACCTGCCAGAGTTTGTATCCAAGGTGACTCCGTCGGGCAAACTGCCAGATATCTTACTGTAAGTGACACTCCCACCGTCAGGGTCCTGAATAAGAGAGGTAAAGCTGTCGATGAACCTTGAGCTGCATCTCACAGATGCGTTGACCGATGGGTTAAGTTAGCTGTTGAGTTAGTACCTTTTATGTGTTGGGTTTATTTGCATGAACACATCACGTGATGATGTCACATTGAGAAGGATGAAGCTTAATGCACAAAGACGTTCACATTTCGGGAAAATGTTCGTGAATAATACTCTTAAAGCAGACTTTCATGGTCATGCTAAAATAACAAATATTACCCTTGCGTTGATGTAGAGTGATATGGTAGATCCAGCCGGATAGGTACCCAGGTTGCCATGGTTACCCTCCTCTGCCCATACCGGTGGCGCGCTGAGGGCGATGTCTTCAAGTCTCTGCAGCCGTTCATTGATGAGGGTGAAGTTCTGTCATGAAAAAGGCAACGCGTAAAAATAAATTATCGCTAAAACTTTGACTTTAACGCCGGCTACCTATGACCTAACTGTGACCTCTCACATTACGTGGACATTTACTGAAGAAAAGTGTGTGATCTAAAATAGGTTAATCTCTAGACTAGTACATATTGCAGTGGACACTTTGCAGTCAGAACAGAGAGAGAGAGAGAGAGAGAGAGAGAGAGAGAGAGAGAGAGAGAGAGAGACAGACAGACAGACAGACAGACAGACAGACAGACAGCAACAGATTGTAGGGAAAAATGAGACCTATAGGAAAATCAACATACCTGCAGGATTTCTTGCTGTTTATAGAGTAATTGGTAGAAATCAAAATCGCCTAGCTTGAGTTCGCCACTTCTTCCAGCCTGGTGATATGAAGCAAACGATTTTTCAATTTATTGTCTTGTCACACAATGATTGATGTATGAAGATGATGGAAGCAAATCATTCATGGTTCAAAGTTTGGTCAAACTCTGCTGTGTGCAGCGCGTAGTGTTTTGTGACGGGGGGGGGGGGCTAGGATATTGAAAGTGCGTACTTCAAGTTGTCGCGTCGAAGCAATTTTCATTATTTTGATTCCGCATAGACATTGTGGACTGTAAGTTAATTCAAGACGTTCTAGTTATGAACGTGATCTTGAATGTACCTTTTTTATTTTATCCAAGAACGCCATATGCATGACGTCATCAGGTCGTCATTATTATAATCCCATTTTAAAATAGGGACTGTGTAAGAGGTCTACTGACAATTACAAACCACTTGTTTGCATACGCACCCGAAAGACCAGATTCATGTTGTTCGGTGAGGACACATAGATGTTGTCACCGTCACAGCTGATTATTTGAGAGCGAGGAATCAACGCTGCACCGCATTGGTAGTACAAAGTTCCATCAGCCCTGTAGAAGTGAGAATGATTACATTGATGTTTTCTGTTTGATTTCGGGGACGAGAGAGAGAGAGAGAGAGAGAGAGAGAGAGAGAGAGAGAGAGAGAGAGAGAGAGCTAACGGAAGACACGGAAAGGGATGCAGATAGAGAGTCTATACAATGAGAAAGTAGAAACGGCAGGAATGAGGGGGACTTAGAGAGGGTTTGTGTAAGAGGGGTTACTTGGGCCGTTTCGAGACAGTAAATAAGAAGGTAAATAAGCTTAACGCAATCGCGGGAAGGGGAATCCAAATGGAAAAGTAAACTTGCTCGAAAAATGTTCACGAAAAGGGAATTATAAAATACTCGAAGTCTCAACGGAGAATGTAGACGACTGCTTTTAACAACGTTTGTACTCACCTGACTGTCAGGGCGAATGCCGAGAGGAAGAAAACTAGCTTCAGTAATATTCCAGTTTGTATCATGTCGAACGACGGCGAGACAGTCAGCGGTTTACTCAACCGAGATGGTAAGTTCCGAAGCAAATCCTTCTTGGCAACTAACGGGTTTCTGATATATAGGGTCTTTTATACGTACCACCCAGGCCCCTACTTGCTATCAAATGACACGAATTAATATGGTGAATTTCCGAATTAATATTGAAATTTAACAACTGGGTGTTCTTAGTAATGTTATTCTTGAAGATAGAAGAGAACTGTATGAAACTCACTTTTGCTTTCGACGAAAGAGAATTCAATCGAATAGGATGTTGACGTCTATTTGAGTGCAGCTTTGTCTTTGTATTTCTCGGTCAACACACTTTGAGGACGGTACCCGATAGGTCATTTCTACAATTGTCATGGTTTCTGTAAAAGTAGAAAATGTCTCAGAGTAAGCATTTAAAACGTGCACCATGATCACTCTAAATCAACCATGGTCAGTTACACTCAAATTGATATTATTACCTCCGAAATCGTGTACTTGAGAAGTGATGCATCAAATTCACACAATTTCAATGCACATTTACGGTTAAATCATGTGTTCCGACCACTCTTAAATCAATCAATCAATCAATCAATAAGTAAATAACTAAATAAATAAGTAAATAAATGACGTAGTGAATATTCATGTATAGCGTCGAATGTCAAATCTAAAAACGAAAGAAGTAATCTCAACGAGGAAGTCAAGCTGTCTTCCCGGAAGGCAGTACCATTGTGATCAAGGACAAATCATCCTGTGACCTGATGTCTCTTGGCACTTATATCACGTGATTCATAGATCCTGGAGGTACTTGCTTGTATGTATGTATGTGTTTGCTTGTGTGCATGTATGTATGTATGTATGTATGTATGTATGTATGTATGTATGTATGTAATGTATGTTTTATGATCAAGTAACACGTTTGTGGCAAATTAAACAGCCCACAGAACAAAGTTACTGATGAGAATTAATAACAACGCTAGACTGTCTTTGACTGAATGACACATTTACCGGTGTCATATTTACTTTCGACGAAAGGAAAAGTGATTATTCTTTCTCTTAAGGAGTAATTCGTTTTCATCGAGATTTCAAAGTCTGTGTGTTTCAGCAACGCACCAGGGCTGGATATTTGATAGGACTCGTCGTTCACTCCGTGTGCAGTAGGAGAGCGTGGATACTCTACTCTCTGCCCCGGCGGTAAACTTGTCAGATTTCTCGACACATCCCAAGGCTTGAAGAATGTTTCAAAATCGTTTTGAAATAACGGGCATTCTGATGAAGCTATCGGTTTTCTTGTCGTTGATGGTTGTCATGACATCAAAACGGTAGGTACCAAGTTACACCTTTTCGTAACTTGCTCATTTGATATTCAAATGACGCGTTCCTTATCCTGTAATTATTAACATGGCGCTTTCCTAATGTTATGGCTTATTTATATCGAGGTAGAGTGTGCCTCGGGGACAGATATTAAGACTTCAAACTTTTTCATAACAATGCTTTTAAAAATACAACATTAGGGGATCATTTTGAAGGGCATTGCGTAAATAAAGTTTTCACTACCAGTTTTTGTGAAAATCGACGCGTTTATTTTCTCCATAGAGTTAACACATAGATAGCAACCATTTTGAATTTCCTGTGTTGGTAAATGTTTGGCAATTTGTTTCTCTAGTACCAAATTTTGCCAGCCGACCCCTGATTTTTATTCTTGATTTGAAAGTGAATGGTTTAAAGTTTCCTATGAAAATGTTTGGGCAAAAGTTGTCAATATCGAGGCACGTACTACCTTAAGCACGGCAGCTTTCACACTGGCACGCTGTTTTTATGATGTCAACCCGTCAACTAACAATCACCCTATCTCTAAATCTGGATATTTACTTTTCTGTCCCTTTTGATAGCATATTAGTGACGTCAAGGTCTTGAAAGCGTTTAAGTTAAAAAATAGTAAAAGAGTAATTAATAAAAATAATTCTTGGAGATAACGACCTGTCCTCTAACCTTATAGAAAGTACATGAAGAAAATGTGCGTCACACAATTTGATGTTACGATTTTCCTACCGATGAGACAACTTTAATTCGTCCTAAGCTTTCCAAACTTGCAAAACTCAAAATCTGTTAGTGTTGATATCGAAATTACATGGGTTAGAGACTCAGTATTTGTTGTGGAAATCTTTATCTAGCGCCAAACCCACTTTGCTTAAAGCAAACATTGGTTTTTTTCACTGTCTACCAATAGCAGCAACGGTGCGGACGCGAACACGTTCTATAACTGTGGTGCAACTTTGGTCCCTCTCTCCGAAATAATTGACTGCGACCAGGGAAACATTTATCTATCTTCCCAAGATAATATGAATCTGACACTGAAGGTAAGAATATGAGCATTTTGTATTTCTCTCTCTTTTTATTTTAATATAATGCATATCCTATTAAAGTTGCGATGACTTTCAAATCTGCTGAGTCAGGATATGAGGCGAACAGTCTTGGAAAGGGCTACGTTAACATGTAAGGCTTTTCTTCCACAACAGATCTAAAATTTTAAAACTGCAGTCACCGCTCTTACGCCTATAACAATTGAAAAATCCTTCAACACAGCTTTCCAGTGACGATCACGCGATCATCATGTTCAACTTTGAGTCTACTTTCACATTAAATACGGAATGCGAAGGTAATTAATGCATCTCAGCATAGGACAGTGTGGTGCAACAAGACCTGTCATCATTATCATAACAAATAAACAAATAAATAAATAAATAAATAAATAAATAAATAAATAAATAAATAATTTAAGAAAGAAAGAAAGAAAGTTGATGTTTTGACTTATTGATGATACCATCTGATTCTGTATAAGCTTTCCAATTCCTTTGCAATTTTAATTTTAGCAGTGGCAAGAATTAATTTGGAGATGTTAAGTTGGTCTCATGACACTTGCAAATCGTATTTGTGGGAGATTTCATTTTTGTGATGCAATTTGCAATGGCAAGCAAAATAAGGAAACTGAAATTTTAAATGCGTCACCAGAAATCACGCTGGCATGCCGGAAAATGCCGAGAGAGTTTGACCGGTTAAGAAGGGCTTGACTACGCAGTTTCTGCGTAGTGAAGCGTCATTACGTATTCATGGTGACCCCTGGCCAGCTGTCAATAACTTTGGGGGCTTTTGTCTTTTGGCCTGCTTTGCATATGCGTCGTTGGACACGACCTGCCAATCACCCAGGTAGTCAATTAAACTATTAATTGACTGTTTACCGACCCAATTAACACTATCCAGCAGTATCAGTCATATTTTAATCGCGTGGCCGGGTGGGCACAACGTAGGAACGCGTGTATTTCTGTGTGTACGTTTCACTTGTGGTGTTGTTTGTACCATCGTGTGTCCTTGTTTCACCTACAGCATTACCTTCAAGGTGACAGGCTTACTATTAATGTTCAGTATCATTGCACCGAGTTCTGCCCACGGTGAAAACCACCTGTTTTGCCTACTAATTACTGCCCGTCGCTGCCCGTCCTGAATGTAGCCTATCTATAGCTACAGTAATCACATAAATCATTTATCAGTTTTGATATATACTCCTAAATTGTAAGTTTGATCAAAATCGAGACCACATTCAAGGGCTATGCAGACTGTCCATGTAAGCACACACAGTGACAAGAAGGCGGCAAACACCTACTCACCAAGCACATCGAATCGGCGAAAAGAAGCATAAAAAGCTAGGCTTATCGCCAAAACAAACGCGCCAAGCGCTAACAAAAACCCATACCAAGCGGCCCTTTCCAGGGCCACCAAATACTCCAAAAAGGGAACTACCAAAAAATACGATAAGATGACATAGAACACACAAACACTTAAAAGAAATAACAAAAATCGCACACATAACAAACAACTGAAACACAACATTAAATACAAAATAAACAATCACAGTAACGTAACAGAAAACATGGCCGTGGAAATAAATCAGCTATTTCCAAAGAAAGCCAACAACAACATGAAATTCAACAACAACCTATCATCGCTCAAACTATGAAACTCCGAAAAATAGTACTAGGCAAAAGCCTTAAAATTCATTCGGACACCAACAAAACCAAACAGAATAAAACCACCTCAGGATTTCAACAAATAAAGTCGTATAATGTGACTACGCTACATCGTGAGACACAAACAATCGCAACAACACCAATTCAAAGAAAAGTCAAATTTGACTCCACGAACAACAAAAAAACAAAAACTTGAAAGCTATCTGAAGCTGCTAAACTCGCACTTCTAGAGATACCCTTTCAAACAAGGAAACAAAACATGTCGCGTGCCAAAAGAATCGCGATAAACCAGCTTGCAAACATTGGACAAATTTTGGGAAAATAACCCTTCGACAAGGGTCGGTTTTTCGTTATTGTCAACACAAACGATTACGTACTCGAATGCGAAAGGCAATTACGTAACACTCAGTATTATACACAACAAGCCAGAACAAACAGTAAACAAAGTAAATGAACTATTAATTAAAATGTACGAGAACAAGCACATCAACCAGGATACTTGTAAGTATCTTGATCCAATAAACATAAAATCCGTACCCCGCAGTGGTACTTATTGCCTAAAAATTCACAAACCTCCGCAAAAATCTAAAAGACACACCAGTCAAAACAAAATTTACCGAAGTAAAGAAATATAGAACAAACAAACCGAACCACCAAACGGACTCACAACGTGACCAAAATTAATATATTTGCCTCGCTAATCGGAAAGCAAGACCACTAAAATGCATTAAAATAAATTTTCACAAACACAAACTAAGGAATGAATCTACACTGCGACTGATGAGAAACCACACTCGGGTTTCGAAACGCAAGCGTCAAAGGGCGACTCTATCAACTTTTGTAACAACATAGGTCCGGCTGCGTCTCGCCATAAGCTTTCCCCACACAAACAAAACATTACCGTACACACTAATCCAAACTTCTCTACAAATATCCAAAGCGAAACAAACATTTCATTAACACAAATAATCGGATAAGAATGTAGGAACACATTTTCGAAACGAATCAAACACAAACTCGACACAAAAACATTTAGGATAGTTAGGTGGGGAGCCTGTTTCACATTTTTTACATCTCGCTATACTGTCTATGATTCTAAAAATAAAGTCATCTGCCACTTTTTCTGTATACGCGGTTTGGCAAAACTCATCTCTTCAATCGAAAGTCGGGCGATTTCATGGTCTTTGGGGCACTTAAGTGTACGTCGAGCTTAAGGAATGTAGTTACATTCGCGATGTTTTATTCGAAAATTATTTATTCCTTCAAGGGCAAATGCACATAATTTATGCTGTTGGAAATACTGGCCGCTCATAAACAAGACAATAAACTCAATAAATATATGTGCATTTTACTTATATTGTCAAAGTACCACCGACACCCACAAAAAACAAATGGTTCAGTCCAGGTATTTGCAACTCTGCCATCCGACTGGTCAACAGGAAATCAACCATAGATGCTTTTGGCACACGTATACGCCAGTCACCTAGGCGACGGTAATCTGCACGACTTATCACCATCGGGAAGGTACTCCTCCCCATATACCACTGGTGATCCCACCCTCAAGGCACTGCGTCATTCGACCAAGCATTGTTATTGTAATTTCCTGCATAAAATTAACAGCGAGGTCAACCGGTCAAACTCTCTCGGCATTTTCTCTCATGGTTTATCTTGGCTTCAACACTATTTGTAGGGGTGGAGGGGAAAAGACTCAAGTTGATAAATCAAAACCTGACAAAAGAATCGAATCACAACAGAAAAATGTTGTCGCCCTGACTCTGTTACTATGCATTTTTAAAGAATGATATTTCTACATGGAGTGATGAAAATGACTTAACTAAACTACCAGGCTCCTTTGCGGGACAATCGCATCAAATCGTACATACGGTGAATAGTTCCGACACACGCAGGGAAAATGAATTACTTGTGTTTGACATTAAAACCCTTTCCTTCTCCTCTAAACGAAAGTTGGGTAGATATGAAAATCAAATTTCGAAATAGTGATTTAACACCCCCCTTCCCCGCATACGATAAATTGTTAGAATATTTGAAACACAAAAATCTGCACAATCGCTGAGCACCACGCATCTGCAAGTAACAACGGCAGAACCATTCCTCTGTGATAGGGCGAATTCGCGCAGGAAAACCGAAAAAGATCTACACCCAATCTACCCCTAAATGTGGAAATTTAGTTTGTTATTTGCGTGTGTTAATCATCCGTGACACGTTACATTACCAACATTCAAATGTGTCACTGTTGCTCCATGCTGTTTTTGCTCAAAGATGTTTTAGCGTTAAAAGCATTTAATAAAACAAAACCAAAAAACCCCCAAAAAATCACTCCGGTTTGGGAACATCAATAATACACCCTACGTTCTAGACTGGCAAATCATCGTGCTAAGTACACTATGGTGGTAGTCGAACAAACCCTAAACATGAACAAGAAACACAAAAAGCAAAGACTGCGCTATTTTTTATCATTTTTCTTCGTTATAGCCTGGAAGTAATGGTACACTTCAACTTGGTGACGTCATTTTAGGGCGACTACTTGACAGACTGGAGGAAATATCTCAGGTATGTATGCTAGAAGGGTTGTTACCTTGTAGCGGCATAAGCTGTAATTTCTGATGTGTATTCCAGTACAGTTGTTTTGTTTTTGTGTTTTTTTTGCTCTCTACTCCAAAGCCTTGCTGAAATGGCTCAGCGTTCAGCTTGTCAATACAGCTTGCATGTTTGTAATTGGCGACGTCTTGTTGACAAATCCGAATGGTAGTCCGGATAATCCGAATTTTGCCTCGGAGTTCAAAAATTGCTTGGGCATTATTTCTCACTGCACTTCGAATCACAATCTGTTGATTTCAGAACGTGACTGGAATGAAATCAAGGCTGAAGAGCATTGAAGAAATGGGCCAAAGTTCGCTATCAGTCGGTGGACGTGACAGTAGAAGTGAAAAATTGAACACTCATCCGATCAAGTCTACTTCCGTTGTGTCCACAATCGATCCTGCTTCCGTGGTGTCCACGACTGAGTCTATTTACACGATCGAATCTACTTCCACCGTGTCTACGACTGAGCCCACTTCCGTCGTGCCCACAATCGACCCTACTTCCGTCGTGTCCACTATCGACCCTACTTCCGTCGTGTCCACGATCGAGTTCACTTTCGGTATGTCGATGAGAGACGATGTGAGTAAATTCCAAGAGTAATCTATTTTTGTGATCTCTTTATTTGCTCTTTGAAAAAAAAATTTCATGAAAGTAACCCGTCTTACCTTTAACCGGGGAAAAATCCTTTTCTTTCTACATTTTCCTCATGTCAGGACCCGGATGATGTTGGCGCCAGCCTTTCCAACCGCGGTTCAACCAGCTCACAAATTCCGTCGATTTCAGAGGCGGATGATGTTGGGCGATCGGGATTCGCGCCCTCTTTGGATACTTCGTACACATTTCATCGGTTTCTCATAATATTGCACGTGTTCTTCTCGGCCAAGATTCCGAATTAACGATAATCATTATATTCAAACGTACCCTAGAGATGTAATCTTGGAGTCGTTACCGTAAGTTTTGAGCTGAAACGCAATCAAGAATTAAATCCATTGTCATGGAGCTGTGCTTATAGGCATGTAAAAAATTAAGAAAAAATGTTATCAAAGCTAAGGTTTTAATAGACACATATGAATGGCATATGTTCAGTCATTAGGACTAAATAACAGCCAGGGAAAAACACTTCCATTCAAAACAGACCTAAACGAAGACATTCATTAAATTAAATGGTATGTAATATCCACTATTATTCCGATGCATGCAGCATTGTAGCATGCATCTCTCTTCTTGTGCAGAACCAAATCTAACACTCCGGTTTTGTTAGTTTTGACGTCATGTATAAAATAACTTCTTTCGACTATGATACCTTGTACTAATTTTCCGACGTCCCTGCCTTACCTGATATTTTTCAGTCTTCAAGAAAGGTTATGGGTCAAAACTCCGGGTCAACTAACTCAATAGTCAAGAGTGACTGAGTGCTGGTGATTTATACAAACTCTGGTTTGTATTTTCAAATTACTTACTCTGTATTGACTGACTTTCCCTCGTGTTCGGCAAGATAATAAATGATTGATTTGGCTAAAGATTGACAAACTATTGGCCAATTGGAGCCAATGGTAGGCCCAGCGGTGACCAACACTTTAAAAATTTGTTGTTTCGGCATAAATACTCTTGCACGCTGTCAACAACCATGCATGTGTAAGCCTGACAGTACAATGGTATCGAAACCAAAAATCCTATTAGAATTATAAGGAGACCCAACCTTTACTTGCCATAAATTGCATGCATGAAAAACACTGACCTAGATTGCTTGCATGAAAAATGAGCCTCCTTGTACACTATTGTAAATAAGTGACCCCCTTCCCTAAACTATTATAAATTATCAGTGGCTGCACTTTAAAGTTATTATTTTCTCTCTTCTATTCTAATCTCAATTGAAATTGCAGTTACTTGCCTTGTCAAGTCAGCCTGTACATAGAGCTGGGATATTACTATTTACATGTTTTGGCGGCCACCTTAAATGTATTAACATGCCCAAGCAGGGCTCGAAATTAGCGGTAGTCCCGCGTCCAAAGACTACCAACTTTTCCCTGGGGCTACCAAAATTCATGAAATGGTAGCCCATACGGACTACCGAAGCCTGAGACCTGAAATTCAGTCAGTTCTTGGCATGCCATGCCCGGTCGGTCACTTTGGAATGTAGTCAAACCATGGATGTATTTTTTTGCATCCATCGTCAAACCCAGCTAGACACAGAAAGGCCAGAATATGACTTTTTTATACAAATTACTAAGACGACCGGTCGTGCGGTGGAACTTCGCAACAAAGTTTCAATAGGACAGGCACAGGAAATGATGGCCAACGAAATCGCATTTTCGTTGCATTTTGATCATAATTTATCGATCACAATTACACGGAAATTATGCCTCCTCCCTACAGAAAGGCCTATGTTCTTCTTTAAGCCCTGCTACAGTGTGTCTCAGTCCTGAGAAGGTCGTGCCGTTGTCATGACGACTATCAAAATTTGCATACAACTCTGAGAGTAAAACGGGCTGTCAATAGATCCCAAACTTTTGAGTATCACTATCTTCCATTATAGCTGTTTCCTTAGTTATTAAAGGTGTGCAATATTCACATCAAATTGACTAGAAAATTCACTTTATGTGCAGAATCTAGAAAAATAGCCTTTTCTTGTCTGGGCAGCGACTGTCTATGGTCCGGGTAACGAAAAAAGATATCCCTGAACCAAAAATATGCATGGGCTACTGTTACGGAGATACTTTATCTCAGACAAAGGTTAATGAACCTAGCGGTCATTGATACCAGTAAAATGGTTAATTAAAACAACAAGATCTTAATTATAAGTTGATTTCCATAAAAACCATATTTGAGACAAACGCACAATAACGCTAATTACGTTTTACGAGGATGTTTACGGAAGTCTGGATGAAAACAAGAATATATTTGAATTATATTAAGAATTATGAAGGTAGTCAATTACGTTTGCATATTAATGGAAACCTGTCAATTTAAGATCAAGACCTGTATTGATGTTTATGATTGGATGTATCATTTTATCTTTAATTCATGTCTATCGTATGATCAAAGCCACGCCTTAAAGATAACGTTTAAAATCCCATTCTAAAACAATACAAGTAAGATTAGATTGGAATAGAGAGAGAGGAACACAGTGGACCCAAGACATTTAGACTATGGGAGAAGCGTATCTTGGGCGATGGCAACTGTCAAGCTTGTCTACAGAGAAATAAAGTCTATGTAGTACCAACGAACTCTAAACGTCTCGTGTAGTCAATACACTGAAGATCCCCAGGTTACCTCTCAGCAGCCAAGGCGAGTTCAACATATAAACTCCCCATGAAAGAACGAATAGTAAAAGGGTGAACGGAACGTTACTACTGCCATGAAGAAGAAAAACGCTTAGTAACACGCTTAGTAACACTACCAGCCATTGTAACTTGACTACCAACTTCATAAAATGGTAGCCCAAGTGGACTACCAGGGAAAAAAATAATTTCGAGCCCTGCCAAGGGTGCCAGGGTGGCATCATGCAGATCCTGATTCAGTAGGCTTTGAAGATACAAAAACCACCGAGAACAATTGTGGGGCCGAAATTTTTGGGTTTTGTGCTTTAATTAGCAGACTAATACGTGTGGATAGTCACATTTAATTTCAAATTCCAACGTCAATATTGATTTTGTAAGTAAAGCACAGTCTGAACGATATAGATACAATTGATGGGCATTACAATCTAATAAAGATAGAGTCTTGTTATTGAACACAAACTTCAGACTCTTGCCAGAATCAAGATATGTGAGGACCAAGAATAAACGATATCAAATATTCCTCTTGCAAGTGCTGTACCAAAAATCAAAGAAACACATGTGTTGTTGCAGTATAGCCTTGCTCCCCG
Organism: Ptychodera flava; assembly: GCF_041260155.1. Classification (NCBI taxonomy): domain Eukaryota; kingdom Metazoa; phylum Hemichordata; class Enteropneusta; family Ptychoderidae; genus Ptychodera; species Ptychodera flava. The sequence continues at coordinate 21,134,186 of NC_091934.1, read as the reverse complement.
GCTGTGGTCGTCAGATGAAAGACTGAACGTGTGTTATACACCTACATTCTTTTGACGTGATCAATGTTCTTGCAACATCCTGATGTCTGTGCTAATATCAGTACACACCACGTTACACGAAATCAGTCAGGAAGAAGCATATACTGATAAAGACCGAACTTTCTCATTTGAAATCTCTCCGATATAACGAAAAAAATATGAATGACAACAGCCTTATCAGGGTTTGGCTGACATTACATGTATTACTCACTATCCTGTTTTGAATACATAAACTTTCAGGGATGATGTAGGGTCAAACTTGTTATTGAGCTACTATATTTGCATTTGGAAAGGCATTCCGCTGTGAGTTTAGGCGTTACTATTGGGTGCATGAACTCTGGATACATTTACATGTAGTTGTACAATTGGTAATGTGCAATCACCTGCCATGTCAGGACAGTTTCGCAATGATGACCTCTGACTGGTATTTACGACATGCCACGTCATGAGAGTTATAAGCCCACTTGTTTGAGTTGCTCACATATAGGCCTATGTCGCTACTCTTTTCATGCCATTTGACATATAACGCAAGTCCCCAGGGATTTTTTTGTTTACAGTAAAAAGCGTTGCGATATAGCTTTCATTCCAATGAAAACAATCCGAGACAAATTCGTCCATCCCTTCTGATGTCGTTGATATATCATATTCTAAAACACTTGTTTTGACATTTTCGATTTGAAATTTCGATGATCTAAGTCGTGACAATGTCCCGGTCCTCAAAAGTTCATAGTGAATAAAACAGAAGGCAGATGCAAGACATCCTTCTTTATACCAATACAACGGCACCAGACTTTAATTAAACAAGTCAAACCATCGTTTTAGCGTGACCAATGAAAAGCAAATTCACCTTGCTATAGCGCATTTTTCCCACTTGCGCTGTCGACGACTTTACCGAGAAGCCAGACTGGCAGATTATGTTGGCCAGTGAGGTAACACAATCTGCCAGTCTGTCTTCTCGGTAAAGTCGTCGACAGCGCAAGTGGAAAAAAGCAATATAGAGAGGGGCTACGTTGTATTCTGACGTACACTTCTTAGTAGACACCCGTCGTACTGACATTTATTTAGCAGTGCTGTTTCGTTTAAGAGACTTAGTGTTTTTTTTCGCTGATTTCGCGTAGCTAGCAAGCATATAAAACCGTGGAAACTAACATCGACCGCACAAAAACTCCGTGGATACGTACGGCTACCCCGTGTCTTGCACGAGTACGCGGGTGCGGCTAATGAAAGCTACCGTGGACGAAATTTAACACAGCACGGAGAATTGTCGTTTTCGTCCACGGTACTTTTAATACCTGTTGGTCTCTCTGTCTGTGTCTGAATGATTTTTTTTTCTGATCAAAAAGTCCCTAGTCAAAGTAAATTTGACTCATTCGGTACTTTCATGGAAATGATGTAGATCTGAAAGTTGTACCTCGGCTGGTAACTACTCTTGCTTGATAGCTAAGTCGTTTTGTATTTCAAATGAGAAAAATAATTACATTCGTGAGAATTTTGGGAACAAGGCCAACATCGAAAGAAAATCATGTTACAAGCGCATATGCCCTACTCTGATATCATTGCTGCTATGGGTTAATTTCCCTCTGCGAAACTGCCAATAATATGACGAATTTCATCTATATCTATGAATATCTTTTCTACATTGGGAATAGAATCAAGTGCAGTTACATTCTATGCTTTACATTATTCTCAAATTCATAACATTATGACAATGATCACCAACCCCAGTATTTGCAATCGTCTGTTTACCTTTGACATACTTTATACGAGTCGCTAGGAGATTTTTGTAGTGGTAGTGTTTTGATGTAACTAAACGAACAAAGCGCACATAACGACCAACAAATATCGATCAAAATCAAATGTTTTGATATATTGCTTTTGTCACACTAACAATAGAAAACTACATCAGTTCGCAGTCCACTTTATAAAGGTATCCTTCCACCACAGACAACTAAGCAAGGTGAATTTGCCTTTATTTCAACAACTTACGAATAAGAATATAAGTACAAAGTGCACAAAATGTTTTCTTCTATGATAAACAACATTTCTAACTTGTCTTGTGGACTTTTGCATTTTTTCTTCACTTAGCTACGATTGCACTCAGTTGCACAGGTCGTCGACTTGTCACCTCTGATCCTGCATAACATTAATGGGCGTGCACACACATAATATTACACACACAGGACATGTATACTGACCGCTCTACTACTGACTTGGGAACAACATCTGGCGCAGGTTCGTTGATGTGGTCTGTTGAACATTTTGCCCACTAGCGATTGTTGGGGATTTATCGAAATTAGGAACGTACACATCAATGCGGAGCAAATAACTCGACAACAGGAGAAAGCCCGATAACAGTTGTAAAGGTACAAAAACGAAGCAAGTGATACTTGTAATCTTGTCGAGACATCACAACGTCAATCTTGACTACGTTAAAAATTTTATTTTGCTGGTGGCATCCTGTATTTCGCGCAGTTTTCTTCCTGCAAGAGCTAGCATTTGTGACTCGGTAGGCACTGTCAAGATCAGAATATGTTATTTGAAGATCGCATTAGGAGCGTACGCATTGACATTAACGGCGTTTATTAATACCTCGACCATAATGACAACCATTACGTCCTTGGTGACAAAGCTTGTTGAAGCAATCAAAACAATTATTGATTTTTTCTATGAAATACTGTATTATGTCTATGTACTCTTCACCTATCTTACGAAGGCCATATTCACCTTGGCTGAAGGAATAGTGCATTGTGTCTATGTCCTTTTTGTTCTCTTCGCCTGTCTAATGATGGCCGTAATCAGCTTGACCGAAGAAATACCGTATTATGTCTGTCTCCTATTCACCCTCCTGGAGAAAGCCATATTCAGCTTGGCCAAAGGAATACTATATTGTGTCTATGTCCTCTTCACCCTGCTGATGATGGTCATATTCAGCTTGGCCGAATTAATATTGTATTGTGTATACGTCCTCTTCACCTACCTGATAAGGGCCATATTCAGCTTGGTCGAAGAATTACTGAATTATATCTATGCCCTCTTAACCTACCTGAAGGATGCCATATCAAGCTTGGCCGAAGAAATACTGAATTATGGCGACGCCCTGTCCACCTTCCCGAAGAAAATCATATCCAGCTTGGCCGACGGAATAGTAAATTATGGTGATGCCCTGTTCACCTACCTGAAGATAGCCATATTTAGCTTGGCCGAAGGAGTACTATATGTCTGTGTCCTTTTCACCAACCTGATGATGACCATATTCAGCTCTGCCGTAGGATTACTGTATTATGTCTATGTCATTGTCACCTACCCGTTCATAGCCATATTCAGCTTGGCCGGAGGAATACTGTATTATATCTATGTCCTTTTCACCTTGTTGATGATCGCAATCTTCAGCTTGGCCGAAAAAACTTTGAACGTTTGCTTGAAATGTGTAGAGATGACTGACAGATTGCCGAACGGACTTTTAGTGTTATTAAGCTTACTCTTTGTAACTATTGTAGTGTTGATCTGGCGTGAAAAGACGAGAAGACCAACTTCAACTACACAGCGCTAAAATAATGAAATTATTGTGAAATTATTTGTTTTAGAAACATGTATGTATGAATATCAACAATTGCATCTTTCATAGTTGATGACTTGATGCTTTTTACAGATAGATAGCTTTGCACTGTTGGTGAATTTGGACAACAATATTGCATACTACGTAAGATATCAAATCATTAAAGAAAGGTTTAAACGGAGATTGATCCTTGCGACGGTGAGGTGCTAAAATACCGAGGGCAACAGCCAGAATCATGCCAAACCAAACCGGCACAAACGTTGTAGGTTTACTCGTTCTCACCTTTGGCTGTAATTCCCCAAACGGCGGTGAAAAACCGCCTTTTGCCGGATAACAGCCAAAGGTGAGAACGAGTTGATCAACACAAGGAACCTCCCGGAGAGAAATTTTGTCATGTACAACTGATAACGTAACAAAAGATGGTAACACTTGACAATAGCTATGTTGTTAACACCTTGTCATGATTGACATGTTAAATGGGATGCGCGGCACGCGTCACAGAATGGTGGTATATTCTACGCGTCCAGACAGAAAGAAAAACGACAAAAACACGGGGTGTTTATTGGATAGCAAACATTGTCTACACTTCTGTATTGTCATTGCAATGAGTGTCTAGAAACAGAGTTTGTGTTAAGGGTTTTTCTCATGGTTGCTTTTTGCAATTTTTAGCTTGCTTGAATGTGTTCTTTAGAATGAGGATGAGTAACACTGGCGTTTCAGTCCTGTAAGTTAATGTTTAAGTACTCATACTTTATTGATATTGGTGATCGAGTGATTTTGTTCCAGACACATACTCAAGTATTATTTGAGTGTTCATATAATATTTGTAAAAGAACATTTTTCGTCAGTGTCAGTGAACTGTCTATAATAAATGCAGTTTTTTCTTCAAATTTAGAATGGCTTACTAGTTAAAATTATGTTACAGATTATAAACTTGGAAACTTTGACTGTCAGTCTCTGCCAATATCAATGACCACAATGTTTAGTGCATGAACGGACGTAAGACATCAGAAATATTTGAAATCGATGCATAGATAACTCAGAAACACATATATTCTTGATTTTAAGCAAAAATAGTATACTTAAACAATAATTAATGCGCTTTCAGCCCTTAGAAGGCTAAATAATAATATTCTTTGCAGTATTATATGCGAGTTTGCAACAGAGAATTATGGGATCATCATGAAGTACAGTGTTCTTAAATTTGTACACTTATATCGATGGAAGCAATTTTCCAGACCCTTAATTAGCGTAAACTTTGCTGACATTACAAAAAAGTTGTTTTATTTATCCTAGTGCCTCGTGTAAGTTTGCTGACAACGTTGATTTGTTTTGTTCTCTTATAAATAGCCGACTATTGATTCCAAGGGAATGAGAGAAAACAATGATTTGCTCAAGACATTGTGTCGACCATCAAAAGATACAAACGGCAGCTTAAGGCAGAAAATATACCTAAAACACAGTCTCTCTTTTTATTTTTCAAAAATCCATCTCAAAACATCAATGAACAGGAGGTCGGTCAAGATGAGTCACGGTCAATGTTAGTGCAAAAAACCTAGGATAACTCAAAACGTGACAACTATTTCTAACAATGATAAAATTACGATACTAGATTCCTAAGGTGAGGGACAAGTGCATAATCCCCGAAAACAATAAAAATTCAGCTTCTTTTTTTATAAACTGTTATGTGTTACTTGTCTATGTTTGGTTATACAATAAGAAGTTCATTGTATGTTCAATTATAGAGGCTTGTCTACGTTTGCAAACGGTATGGAATTTCTTGGTTTTTTTTTTATCCGTAGTGTTTGCGTGAGCCTGCAAATACTGTTTTAAAGTTTATTTTTATGAGTGCTTACTCATGTATCCTCCAAATATTATGAACAATTTTTTCTGATGCATGTTGATATCTCACCTTCGCAAATGGTATTAAAGTTTCTGTTTCAGAGTGACCTGTGTTAGTTTCTTGTTCGTTATTTTCCCCAAAATAGTGTCCCAGAAAGTTTTCATACGATAATTATTTTTTTCTATATGGGAGAGACATGTGCCAACCTGTAGATCCTGTAAAATCTTGCCGTTTTGCCATAAATTATTGAACATGTGAGTCTCGAGATACTATAAGATGGCGATAATTTACAATGTAAAGTACTTAAAACAAGCCTTAAATGGGTCAAATGTCAGCCTTGTCCTTTGAGAGTGCTGTTATTTGGCCCCATAAGTTTAATTTTATCGACGTTATAAACAAAATTAAAACAACCATTAATCGTTTTGGCAAGGTTACATCACTAACATTACTATGTTCTAGTTCCGGGAGAAACTTACTGTCGATCGCCTTCATTCCACGAATATGCGTCAATCTGCTGCCCACACCCCCGCGACCACCAGCAGGTACAAACCAGTTATACTGTCCTTCTGCCCAATGGATTCTGGAGAAATAGTAATAGGCTCTCTCGCTGTCCGGCCTCGTATGTTTGTGTTTCTGGCTGAACATGTGGAAATATTTGATGTCGGGGCAGATTAATAAATCTTTGTCATTGAACTTTGTGCCTTTGCCCAGCAAGGGGCCAGTGTGGATGGCATACGTGTATTATTGCAAAGACCCCGTTTAATCCCCTCTTGTACCCGGTCTTTATTGTCACTGATGTCATAATCCCAGCATAGGGCTTTGTAACTAGCGTTACCGTAGGGGCTGTTCCGAACGTTGAAAGCACCATCGACAGGCATATCAACCCCTATCTCAAGGAGAATGTGCCTGGTGGTGAAATACACATGGAACAGGAAAAGGGATCTGATCTGAGGAGCAGGGAGGAGGCCAACAAATGGTCTTGGAAAGTTACGCAACCAGCTGTGTCATACTAAATAGCGACGTTTAATTGCTGGGGCCAGTCCTGGAGGTGAGGGCCGGCCAACCAAGCCTTGGCCTCCTTTGTAGATTTTGAGCCCCGTCAGTAGTGCCTTTAGATCACCCAGTGGTGCTGCCCATGCCCCATCTACTGCCGAGACAACTGGGCGCAGATCCTTGTTGAGCTTGAAGCTGTCCAGGTTGCCGGCCATTCTGCCTGTATATCTTATAGCGTATTTTCTGCCGGAGTGGCTGAAGGCTACTCTCATAGACGTTGAGCCCGTAATTCCGGATGTAGCTTTCCAGAGGCAAGGTGAAGCTCTCTCCTTTCTGAATCTCGAGTGCCTTTGAGAACATTTCCTTAATAATGGCTGAGTCTGGGTCTCCTGCCACTTTCTGTCTTATTTCTGCAAGCTGCTTGTACCGGATGTAGAGCAGTTTGTATCTTTCTGTTTTCCTTGCCACGCAAGTAATCATCTGGATGACCTCGATGGCAACACCAGAAACGGCGAATGCCCCATGGCCACCGGTAGAGCAGGAATGATAGCAGCCATGGTGCTGCTGATGAGCATACCTTTTGCGATGTTCAGGCCCATATTGAGTCTGCCCATCAACTTGTAACTGCGCCGGTAAGCAGCGACTGTTCTTTCAACACAATCAACCAGATTAATGGCATCTGTATAGACTGAGACATGCACCATGGTTCTATAATTGAACATGCAAATGTCCTTGCAATTGAAATATGTATCTGTCCTTTGTGTCATGGATCAGCTTCAGTACCCAATATTTGTTCAGATAACATTGCTTTTGATTGTTTCCTGGGTCTCGGAACACATCTATGAAGTCCACCCTCTTGAAAAAGGGGGCCTGATGGCACTCTAGTACAAAACTGAGGATGGTGCAGTGTTAGCTGTTCACTGGGGTTTGCCTTGAGGATATGCCTGTTTGCTCTCTGCAGGGAGCACCATTCTTGATCAATGCTGAAGCCAACGACTCTTCTGTGTTTCTTTTCGCCTAATATCCTCATCTTACGCTGCCAGGCTATTCACTGAGTAGAATAAAGGGCCATCATTAAAACCCACAGCTGTTTACCCACAAAGTCCACCACGGTGCCAGCGTTTTTCATGATGAATCTGACAATGGTGCCTATCAATCCTGGGATAGCAGCAGCACTTTTTGCTGCCATTTTCAGCCACTGGCCCAGTTGACCGCTCCTTTTGCCACATCGTATGCTTTCCCCTTGGGGCCATCACCTGGGCTACCCCCTTTTGCACCTCATGGACCGCTGACTTTTCATAGACCGAGAACAAGTGTTGTGATCGCTAGTCCTGTGGCCGTAAGCAGTGCTCCAATTGTGAACCCTTTCCGTTGAGCAGTTCTGTCAACTTCTTTTTCAGCGCCAGTTCTTGATCCTTGAAAACTTCTTTCAGTGGTCTTGTTTAAGCCATTCTTTCATAAACTCTCTGGTTCTTGCCATGGAGCCACTCCATGCGGTCGTTGATTTTTGCTAGTTTGGCTTCGAGCTCAGGCGTCAACTCAGGGGGTTCACCATCGGGGCTGGGGCTTAGTATTTTGTCTCTCTCTGCGTACAGCTCCGCCAGAGTTTTGTCTGCAAGGGCTAGCTCGGCTTTGTAAGCTACGTATTTGGGGTTGAGGTTATTCCATCTATCAATTTTGTCCTCGATTGCCTAAATCTTTTCTGTATTGCCGCTGGCGTCCTCTATCACATCGGTCAAGTGATCTTGCAATTGGCCACGTCATCAGAGGTGAGACTATTAGCTTCTATTTCCAGATCGACGAGTTCTAATTCCCTTTCGTGATGGTGGGGGATGTCTAAGAACTCAAATAAGCGATTGTCGACATCTGGGGCCTCTGGCTCTTAAGCCTCTGCCCAGGGCATTCCTGACAAATTCTGCACTGCCCCTTTAAGGCTTTAATTTCGATTCTGCATATTGTTCTTTCTTTTGTTGTACGTCATCTTTGAATTTCTGCAGTACAGATTTCCATTTCTAATCCTTGCATTGATCCTCAAGACTTCTACACCTTCTGTGTCGATGCCAATTTGCTCAGCGTAAGCATCAATCGCAGGTTGTTCGAGGTTTACTCGCTGCCTCAGTCGGCCTACTACAGGAGTAGCCTCAGCATCTGCTTCCCCCCGGAAAGCAGTCTTCCTCCATCATCTTGTTTGGATCATCATACACCTCCTCTTCCCCAGTCCTGATGATTCGACATTGTCATCGGCCATTCTATCATATATTATATGTGAAAATGCCGTACAGCAAATCTCTGACCCCTGCTTATAGCCACAAGATTCCACAAGGAACAAATCAACCAGGACTCATCACGTGGTCACTCATAATCCAAGCGAAGAGAGACTGGGCGAGACACTTTACATCCTGTGCCAAAAATTGGAATCTTCTGTCGTGCTCGTGCCCGTTGCTTTTGATTTGTGTTTGACCTGGAGATAAAAGACCATGCAAACAACACTTTGATGCAGAACGCGTTTAAAAACATAGTCAGTTGGCTGGTCCTCAAATTCGAAGGCGTGATCCTGCTCGATTTGTCGCAATACTACACGATCGAGACATACAAATATTTTTACAGATATAAGAAAGCCAGAAATAATATGACCCTTTATGGCATCCAGGGCCAGAACCTTCAAAAGCTGTGCTCAACTGATAGTCTCTAAGGACACTGCTGATCGGGAGTACTCACTGATGAATATCCAGATGGAGTATGAAACGATCAAAGACAAGGGCTTTGCCCGAGACCTCGCTGGCGACTGTAACAGCAACAAGAGCTTCTTGTACGAGCATGTTCACCATTTTCACAAGATCCCTTCTTAGAAAGCGACACCATCATCAATGAGAATGTCAACGTCCCTCGTCGAAGAATGAAAGGACTGCTCATTCTGTTCACAAAGACATAAGCCCGGCTAGATAGCGAGCTATTCATAAATCCAGACTTTGAAAGCATTAGTGTGATGATGGAAGGAATTGCTAATGGAGTCTATGCCCAGCGAATGACCCCCCGCATTTCTGGAAAGAGGCCTGCCGATAGTTTGCAGAGGGTGTTGAAAACCAGGATCTTCTTCTATGTGAGATCAATTTCTTGAAGAGCAAGTTTTGCCTGTTCATGGACTTGAGAAACTTCAAGGATGAAACATTCCATGGAAACAGCCGGAGAGTGAGGAAAATGAAGGATGGGGCGCAGTTTCTGGGTAGAGCCGCCCTTCAATATGATCATGACGGGGCCAACCTATTGCAGCAAGTCAGAGTAACTTATGAGCCTGTTGACAGGGCCATATTTTCGGAAGTTTGAGAACATCATTTTCTTATGCCCCACTTACCTGAACAACAAAGCCTACGACAAGAGGATCCCTTTTAAAGACAATGATGTCGTCATCCTCCCGGCCTCCTCCATAGACGTAAATGAGCTGCAAAAGACAGTCCACAAAACACACGCAGGGACGCATCACTGATTGGTTTAGATGACTGCGCCACATCAAAAGGCATCAACAAGTGGAGCGGCGAGCGAGTCAACTTGATATTCAGCGGCCAGCACGACAACCTCAGTGTATGGGCCCTGACACAGCAATACACCAGCATTAGCAAGGAGATGAGAGAGAACATTGTTATGCTCATGCTTTTCTACATTTCGAGCAAGACAGAAAATGAGAGCATCATCAAGCTGAGCTAAGTAGCTTGTAAACTTTTACAGTTTGCACTTTGTCACTTTACTTAATTATTAATTCTAATAAATATATTTTAGAGAAAATCGCTTTCGTATCCACTTTTTCTGTCGTAACAAAAATTGGGGGATTGTCCAGGAGTGAGTATTTCAAGTAGATTTGAAAAAAGAGAAATTCTTATCAGGCGACAATGATTGATTGAACCATTTGCAATACGTAAAAGAATTTCGTACTTCATTTGTCAGCAAACCATCCTAGTCCTTTAAGCTTATATACCGAAAAAGTGAAGGGAAATTTAACTCCTCCTTTCGTCAAAGTATTTCTCAAAAAAGAATAGAAAATGAAATGACAAAGCTCACAGAGTTGAAGTAACACTCCTACATCCTCAGATCCCAAGTCCCAAGTTAACATCCACCCCTCTTTCATCTGTCTCATATAAGAAGCCAAATATAATAACACTAGCAATTAGAATACCACTGCGAGGAATGTTTAGACGGTGTTTATCAGAGACTATACTTTGTTGCACATTAGATATCCCCTTCATATCTCGGGTTGCAAATTCCACGTAATCCTATGTAAGGCCTTTTAGACTTGCTTTGCCTGTTAAACTGATATTGCCTTTTACTTTTCATTCCTTAAACTTTTTTCACTGATTACGAAATTTTAGCTCGAAATCACCGAGCAGGCGGGTCATTAAAGAAGAATTCGGTCAACAACTTGAATATCGTAATTTCACTGTTAAATGATAAGCCTGTATTTGTTATACTTTGAGTGAAACACAGGGCCAATAAATATGACAGACTTTGTGCCCAAAGGGAGAAAGGTCGTTGAAGAGAACCTCGCCCTGCACTAAAGTTTGACATCATAGATAATAGAACATGGTTAGACCTACCACTTATGCCTATAAATGGCCGCCTTCTAGAGATGTGTGGACATTCAGATTAGGATTAAATCATATTGACATTGTCAACTGAGAAACTAACAATTGCTTATATCTAAGTTGTACGAAGTCACATTTACCGCGTTGAACATACAGCTGTTCTTTGGCTGAGTAGAAGATGTGCGAAAACATCGGATAAGTTTATTGTTAAATGATTTGTTATACGTACGTATATATCAATACTAACGATCAAATGATTTCAACAGATATATAACATTTATTGTTTCGTTGGAAAATCAATGCAATGATACTATATATCATAGTACATATGTAATACTACATATATAGTCGAGAAATATTATGATACATACTTCAGCTAAAAGTGTCATTTCACTGTGTATCTATGGTGCTTGTTCCCTAAATGCCATTGCAAAGTTGGTGGTTTTACATCTGTAATTTTGTCAGCTATTTTAAAGACCATTTAATAGTGATGAATAATTTTATGGTATGAGTACGACTCAGTCTGTCGTAATAATGTCAGCGAGACATATTTAATTGTGGTTCTTGTTGGCGACTTACCATAAAGTGATCACATTTGGCTCTTTCTTGGGGAAAACTTGACATTTTTAGTAGGTAATGTTTCAAGTGTGGGCCCAGTGGTTAATGACGCTCCTTAGGAAAGTATCCAAGGTTCACCAATACATATAGGAACCAGATAACAAGTACGCGTGCAAATATGCAAACACGCTGCCCTGTTTCTCGAACGTTCTGTAAAGCGGGATCTGGCTTTGGTTAGTCTCAAAGTATACCAAATTGCAATCATAGAAAGCTTACCTGAGAGTTCAAGTAAATCTGGGTTGGAGCGCAAACAAGTGAAAAGACAACAGGATACACCCTGAACACATTTCAATACGTTCAAAAGTCCTGCACGTGATATTCGTGAATTTGTCCAGACTCTAAGTATGCCTCACCCTAAAAGCATTCACGTTTTCATTGCGACGCTCTGTCGGCTATAGCTGATTGCCCCGCTTGTCATGATGGTGTTGTCAGCAATAACTCATCCCATGCACCTGGTCGATGTGGCTGTAAAATGGTTATTATACTATGGTGATATTTGTGTTGAGTATACTACTTATTGAAACAACATATACTCTTATAAAGCTGGCAGTTTATTCTACCGTGGTCATCTTGGTCTACATGTTGCAATTGACCCTCGAAGGAGTGGCACTCCTTTTTAGAACAGTGTACACTATTTTAACAGCTATGGCATAAATTTTTTATGTCGTTTTGGCTTCAGTGGTGGAAACCATTTTTTCATTATCAGTGGGATTTTTGATATAATTGCATTCGTTATCTTTAGTAAATTCACTCTGATTTTACTCATCGTATTTTTTGTGGCATGTTTGATCAAGAAGTTCAGTGCTCAACAAGCAGGACACACATTACAAGAAGAAGACACAAATAACATCGGAAAACCTGGAAAGGGAAACCGAAGAAGCCACACAGTAAATTCAAAGAAGAACAGGAAAATGCTTATGCATAGTATACCACCTGTAAGCCAACCGGATCAGCCCTTTACTTTCATGTTTATTTACTCATTCTTTACAAATATTGGTGATCGAACGATTTTGTTTAAGGAAGATAATCGAGTATTCATTGAAGGTTTTAGATAATATTTGTAAAATAAACGTTTTCGTCAGTGTCAGTGAACAGTCAAAAATTAATGCCACTTTTTCTTCAACATTCGTTGCACTTACTTGGTCAAGTTATTTTATATTTTCTCGACTGGTATATTTTGACTCTCAGTCTATATCATTATCATTGTATAAGTGTTCAGTGCGTGAAGTTAGGACAGTAAGACATAAGAAATTATCACGCTGTCGGTACCTAAAAGGCGAAAGAATATTGTTTGGAGAGCTGTATGTGGGTTGGAAATCGAGCAGTCATATCGAAGCCAGCAATTTTGCATACTCTGAAGCAGCGTAAATTGTGGTGAAATTACAAAAAAAAGTTTTTCTCCCTTACCAGTAGTGCCTCGTGTAAGTTTGCTGACAACATTGATTTATTGTAGTTCCCTGATCACTTGGTGACTATACTATGAATACTTTCTTGGTAATATGAGTTATCTCTGTAAGGCTTCTGCTAGTAATGTGAAATTGTCTTTTTATCCTCTCTTTTCATTGTAACCTTTAGCTCATTGGTATCAAAACTAGTGACACAGGGGAACACATTAAAAAGACTCTGAGGACTATCAAAACGTTCTACGGTCGATATGACGACATTGTGACCAAATATGACACCTCGGTTACTCAAATGATTAGCGACAGCATTCCCGACTTTGACTTATTACAGTGATTCATATACTGTATCATTTCATACAATTTTAGGACTAATCCTGAAGGGTGTAGCATGCTAGCAGGGTACGCTTACCCATTCCGGACACCTGGTACCACCAATAACTATGAGTGGTTCAGGATGGTCCTACTTAAATTTGTAAATCACAAATGTTCCAAGGACCTGGTAGTGTATTACCTTAAATGGAAACGATTATTGAACCAGTTTAATGTCATATATTTATTTATCACCCGGGACTCTGAAAAATGATTATTCTCTGTGTAACTTGTGAATATTGTGTTTTACCAAGGAAAAGGTTGTTGTTTTCACCATGAGTTGGAACGTTTCCGGTTGTTTTCAAGGGCATGACAGAAAACAATGATTTGCTCAAGACATTATGTCCACCATCACATGAAACAAACGACAGCTTAAAGCAGAAACATATCTTAAACACAATCTCTCTTTTTTAGCTCCGCTGTCAGCGACGCGGAGCTTATCAAATAGGTTGATTTTCCGTTGTCGTCCGTGGTCGTCGTCCGTCAACAATTGCCTCCTCCTCTGAAATCGCAAGTCCAATTGGTTTGAAATCTTATATGCAGTTCACTTGGGGTGACCTCACTTAAGTTTGTTCAAATCGTGGTGAAATTTGCATATTTGTATTTTTGAGGCAATTTTTTGCTGTTTTTGGTAAAAACATCTTCTCTGAAACCGCTTGTCCGATTGCTTTGACATTTGATATGCAGTTTACTTAGGGTGACTTCAGTCAGATTTGTTCAAATCGTGGTGAAATTTGCATATTTGTATTTTTAAGGCAATTTTTGTCATTTTGGTAAAAAAATCTTTAAAAATCTTCTTCTTCAAAACTACCAGTCAGATAGCTTTGATATTTGGTACATATGTCCCTAGGGATGATCTATTTCAGATTTGTTCAAATTGTGCAGAAATATGCAAATTTGCATTTTTAAGGCAATTTTTGCCATTTTTGGTCAAAAAATGTATTTCTCAAAAAGTACTGGTCTGATAGCTTTGAAATTTGGTATACAGGTTTCTATAGATGAACTTAGTAATATATAAAGAATTTCTGATGAAATCTGTAATTTTGTATTTTTGGGGCAATTTTTGCCCTTTCTGGTCAAAAACTGTGTATTTCCAAAACTACACATCTGATAGCTTTGAAATTCGGTATACAGGTTTCTATAGATGAACTTAATGATATTTAACGAAATTATGATGAAATTTGCAATTTCGTATTTTTGGGGCAATTTTTTCCATTTTTGGTCAAAAAAGGTTTTTCTCAAAAAGTACTGGCCTGATAGCTTTGAAATTTGGTATACAAGTTTCTACAGATGAACTAAGTAATATATATATCGAATTTCTGATGAAATCTGTAATTTTGTATTTTTAAGGCAATTTTGGCCATTTTCGGTCAAAAAATGTGTATTTCCAAAACTAATCATCTGATAGGTTTGAAATTCGGTGTACAGGCTCCTACAGATGATCTACATGATATTTATTGAAAAAATTATGAGATCTGCAATTCTGTATCTTTTGGGCAATTTTTTCCATTTTTGGGAAAAAAGGTATTTCTCAAAGAGTAGGCCTACTGGTCTGATAGCTTTGAATTCAATATGCAGGTTCCTACAGATGAACTAAATGTGATATTTGGAAATTATGATGAAATTGCAATTTCGTATTTTTGGGGCAATTTTTGCCATTTTTGGTCGAAAAAATTGTTTCTCAAAACTTGCAAGTCGATAGCTTTGATATTTGGTATACAGGTTCCAAGGGATTATTTTAATATATGATATATTGAAATTATGGTGAAATCTGCAATTTTTATTTTTGGGTGCAATTTTTGCCATTTTTGGTCAGAAAATTTCATTCTCAAAAAACTACTCGTCAGATCGCTTTGGTTGACATGTTATTTGGGATGATCCAATGTGATATATTCAAATTATGATGGAATCTTCAATTGTGTATTTTTGCAGCTATTTTAGCCACTTTTTTCTGGCTACTGAAATGAGCTATCAAAGATTTCCACCTTCTTCATCAACATGTGTCAAAAATAGTTATTCTCTACATAAACACAGCGGTGCTATATCGGCCGTTAGGTCGCTTGTTATTTTTCAAAAATCCATTCCAAAGCACCTATGAACAGGAGGCCGGTCAAAGAAGAGTCACGGTCAATGTTAACACCGCAAACCTCGGATAACTCAAAACCTGACAACTATTTCGAAAAATCATAAAAAATGCGATCCAAGATTCCTAGCGTTAGGGATAAATTGCAAGTTTCCGGGAACGATAAAAATCGGGAGTTTTTAATTGTATATTCTGACTTCTGATGTTTTTAATACAATGAACAGCTTGGTGTATTTTCAATTACAGAGACTTGTATTCGTTTGCAGATGGTATGAAATTTCTTGTTTTTTGTCTATGGAGTTTTGTTTGAGCTTGCAGTTACCATGAAAAGTTTGTTGTTTTGAATACTAACTCATGTATTTTCCACATACTATGAACCATTTCTATTTTCTAATGGCATGAATGGTCTGAAGTTTTCTCTGTTATAGTGACCTGTGTAAGTTTCTTATTTGTCATTTTCCCAGCTGTGATATCGCAGCGGTGTTGCTGTGATATCGCGCTCGGGTCAAGAGTCATCGCTGTGGCGATGACCCTTCACCCGAGCCCAATCGAGAAGCCACAGCGATAATCCTTGACCCGAGCGCGATCGATAAGGCACGGCACCGCTACGATATACAGCTATCATTTCCACACACTAATAATTTTTTGTAAGTAGTAGTTACATATGTCAGTCAGTAGATCCTGTAAAATCTTGTTGTTTGTCATAAATTGTAATATATTTGTTTCGAGCTACCATAAAATTGTTGTAAAGTACGCTTTGAAGTACTTAAAACATGCCTCAACTGGGCCTAAGGCCAGAGAGTGCTGTAATTTGGCCTCATAAATTTATCAAAGGTACCAACAAATTTGAAACAAGCATTGAATATTTTGGTAAATTACCTAACTATATTCTGATTCACCGACTGCGGGGGATTTGCCGAGTTGGTATATGTGCTTACTTGATGATTCCATTCTTGTCCTTACCCTAACAATCTACAGTACCTATTCACCTAGCTAAATAGTCAGCGATGAAATGCGCTCTCCTAAATCCTAAAGTCGAAAAAGGTGGTTCAATGACCAAGCTTTAATATTTGTTGCAATTTTTAGCTTTAGCCCTTCTATACACAGGTCAACTGGAAATTAATAGTCTAAAATATGATATTTTTCATAATTGTTAATAATTATTTAATAATTATTAAAAATAAAAAAATCCTAATTATGAAATATTGACATCACATAACCGAGTTCATATTTCATCCAGGTTGAGCTTCCTTTATGAGGAGGAGAACTCGATAAAAACGCTGTATGTGTATGAGCTGTGTATGACATAAGCGGCCGGTATATAAAGTATATAAAAAGGGAAGGTGGCCAGCTTACACAGCAAATCCTCTCTACACAGCTTTGAAAACTATCTATTTTACTCGCTCCTACCGTTTAAATCACTGTACCTACTCTGCATTGCTGATGGTTGATTAGCTGGCCATCAAATCTGCCTTGTTAGGCCTTTAGTAATTGTCGCCCTTTGAAACTATCGCTCTCCAAATGTTGTGAAAAGTCCGAAAATGCAGTTTTTCACAGGCTTGGTCCCTGTTCATGGCAACATCAGTCAAACTCACGCACAGACCTCCTAACAAATGAGCGCTTACCAACCTCTGACTGATGACCTTGTAACGGCTGTATCCTGAGGTAAACCTGCAAACGTACTCGATAGATCTGTTGTAAACAAACGTTTTTCCAACGCTGTATGATTCCCATCTCAAAGAGTATTTCCAAACCGCTATCTTATGCTTATATTGCAAAATTCCTGGGGAAAAACATGTTTTTATTATCCAGAATGTGTTTCAATCGTGTTGTTCAGAAAAGTCGACAATAAAGGAAGCGTAAAATATTCCATCAAATAAACATTTTAATCTCTGAACTTTGGGTGTAATAGTGACAAATTTGGTAAAAATAAATAATTCCATTTAGTCTCGCTTGTTTCTTTTAAATTAAAGTCTTTACTGTGAACAGTTTTACATTTGTGTTATTGTACGATGAGAATGAAAAAATTGCATTCACTGCATGAACTTGAAATGAATGGTTTTACAAACTGATTATCGGGCAAAACAGTGACTTTCATTGATAATTTTAATATGCCATAATTTAAAAATCAGGGATAAACTCGGTGTCAAGTCTCCCGGTCTTTTATGTGTTGCTCTCTGGCCTGATCTTGTGTACAAGTATCGCTTTCAGGAGCGTCATTTGACCGAAACTCTTCTACATCTACACCAGGGTCAGAGTTATCACATTCTCTACCGGTATGCAGTGACAGTCGCACTGCAAGTAGACAGTAGCAGGGCAATAGTTGAATCAAATTTGATAATTGTAACAATATTTTGTTCAATTTATAGGACTGCGAAGTTGTTCTTCTCCACACATCATGTTGAACTGTTCAGTATACATCTTGTACACAGCATGTGTATGTGTACCGAGCATTTTTATCATTGACAAATTACTTTCAGTCTGGACTTTAATTCAATTATAACAAGTATAAATATAAGCAGGCTTTGTCGCCAAACTAAACATTGTGTGTTTCAGCATGTTGTAGAGAGACAACAAGAAACTGCATTTGATACATTGCACAGAAATATTAAAAAAGAACTACAAACAGTTGCAGCTTCTGCCCATTAGGAAGTCTATTTGATTTTATTTCCGTAAAATCTATGACATTCATGCATTTTTAGATTTTTTCGACACAATAGTCCTTAAACGCGACAAAACGGTTCTAGATTTTGTTCGATTATTACTAACATTAGAACCATTGAATGACATAAAAATGTTATTTTTTTTTCATTGAATTACCGAGCTACTAGGCCTTTGGTTCTGAAAATGTAAAAAAGTGAAAGGAACCAAAATATTTTCGGCCCCTCCCCTTATAACAGAGCCTCACTTTAAAGTCCCCACTACTATTACCCCTAGAATTTTCGAAACCCCCTTCCTCACCATTTTTGTGAACGCAGCCTAAGAATAACTTTGATTTTGTGACGGGGTCGTAATCGGCAACATAACTGAATCTCGACAACTATAGCTGCCGATCTAATCCTGGCCACAGACAAATAGAGAGACAGACTGGCAACGGGTATTGTTCAAGGTGTGAAGCGGTTACGTAAGCCCTACGTGTACGCCTCGCCCCAGACAGCTCTCGACTCTCTTTTCCGGAGAGTGCCGAGCATGCACCCTTCGGAGGTTTCAGAATTTTCGCCAATTTTTAAGCGAAAGTATGTTCGGCAAAGGCTGTTGTTGTTATTGTCCTGCGGCGCTGAGCGGAATTGGCATGCTGGCGAAAACGGGAAAGTTTTGAGCTTCGGGAAAGTAAGTTTTACCATTATAAAAATTCCTCTAACATATTTAAGAATATATAATTAGTGTGTTTGAGCCAAAAAATTGAAAGTCTTTTATCGATGCTGTCTGGTTTTACTCAATGGTCTTGGAAGGACGTGTTTATGAAACTGCTGGCGTGTTATGTTTTGATTGGCGTGAAGCAGTGTTTCTGCCCTGAGAGCTCACAAAGTAAGTATGGTTGTACTTTTCGCATAATCTCGTGCAATTATCAACCACGGACAAAGTCTCCAAAAAATCTAACACCAGTGAAGCTCATTTTAATAGGAAAAGGCCATAGTCTACCGAGACGACCATGAAACGAAAGGCATGCCAGGTTGCTAGTCTGTCTTTCTAAATGTCTGTATCCTGGCGAAGCATGGGCAGGGATAAGATCGACAGGGGATACAAACTGCACTGCACCGGCCATGACTCCACTGAGGCGTTGCCGGTTAATCTACACGCCCCCGTGCGCCATGCAGAATTAATATGTCACACTCAGCTAGTATCTGGACTCGCTCATAGCCTGGCCTAGCTGTTGGTCCATAGCCACTGTGTTTTCGGACGGGATTTCTGCCTTTCTCAAGACCGTCGTATCCACCATCGGATGACAAAAATGACAGCTTAATTAGAAAAATTCATAAAATACAATCTCTCATCACCATTGAAACTAAGGCCAGTCAAAAATGAGTTATGGTCAGTTTTAGCATCACAAACCTAGGACACTCAAATCTTGACAACTATTTCGACTTACATATTTTCGCTATATTATGATCCACTTTTGTTTACAGGTGCATGTTGATATCTCGGCTTTGCAGACGGTACGAAAGTTTCTCTGTTTCGTCTATCACACTGACGTGTGTAAGTTGGTTATTTGTAATTTTCCGATAAGAGGTGTCAATTTATCTAAATAGTATTTACATATGTTGGTCTGTAGACCCTTGAAAATCTTGCTGATTTGCGATAAATTGTGAAACATGTTTGTCCCGAGGTACCATAAAATCTGATATAAAAAAGGACTGTGAGGATTTTGCTTAGTGGCTAATTGTGCTGCTTTGATGATTCCATTCTTCTGGGAAAAAAACCAACAAAATCTTTTCTTTACCCTAACGAATTTACAGTACCTACTCACCTATCTGGATAGTCAGCGATTAAATGCGCTGTTCTAAATTCTAAAATTGAGAACGGTGGTTAGCTTTGACCCTTCTATATAGCTGTTCAATGAATCGCGCGCACACGCATACTATGTGTAAGAATACATCGGACACAATGAGTACAGTGCTAAAATCGCCGCGCTGACAAGTCTTTGCACCAGTACAACTATATATCCACCACCAGGTAGAGTATTCCTCGATTAGATTCCTGGGATTCGCACTCAGCATGTTACGTTCCTACTCACCTTACGAAGTCTGAATTTCATTGAAACAAACGGACTAAAATGGTAAAAGACAGCCCGCTACATAATGTCGACCGACAACAGGAGACGCTGAGCTGTTATCAACACGCTATATTTACGGTACGTGGGTTTCAGTTCCATAAATAACTGACTGAGTTTGAAACTAAGGCATGTTGTTTGTTTGCCTGTATGTATGTATGTATGTATGTATGTATGTATGTATGTATGTATGTATGTATGTATGTATGTATGTATTAAGTCTGCACAATTATTAAGGGATTGACTAAATATGTACAATTATTAAGGGATTAATTAGAACACAGCTTGTCTGAATGTGTCTCTGGTTTGAATCCTGTCATGTATATTGCAGTACCAACAATTTTAATAACAGCAACATTGCCACCGCACTGCCGACAAGAGCAAGAACAAGGACATCAACAACAACAACAAAACAATGTCGATAATGATTCTAGCAGCTGCTGTTATTTTGTGGTATTAATATGGATGACGTCATTTTTGTTCTCGTTTTGTTCCTTTCAATATAGGACCAGCATGAAGTCTCCATCCATCGGATTCATTCAGCTCGTAGCATGTGTGTTAAATTTCTATGTCAAAACTTCTTGCCTGAAATATGTGGCTTTTGTGACTTTCAGAAGGATTTTAAAGCATTTGTCCTGAATTACGCCCCCATCGACAGTACGTTCTTCGTTGATATATATCTATCCCGCTGACTATTTCAAATCTAATCCCTTTGCCATCTAGTATTGCATTAAAACTTGCATTTTTCAGCAAAAATGTTGATTGCGACTTCATTTTAGAAAGGAAGTAAATATCAGAATGTGTATAAGAGTGATTATTTCACTTATTGGGGTATTATGAGAGAGAGAGAGAGAGAGAGAGAGAGAGAGAGAGAGAGAGAGAGAGAGAGAGAGAGAGACGTGTGTGTGTGTAGGGGCATAGGGTAGCGTTTCGCTCTCCAAAATCCTTATCACACTTTTTGTAGTTACTGTGCACATGTGGTTTGAGTGTATAAAGGTATGCAATTACTTAATCTGTGCATTAGATTACATTATACAAGAAAGAGAACGTAAACTTTTGAAGAGTTAGCGAAATCCAATTAAGCCTGGAACAGTGAAATGAAATAAAGGAGTTTATTGCTTGGCTTCAACATTGCTTATCACATTGGGGAAATCAGACCAGGATGCCCTGTGCAAAACAAGGTCCGTATTCGCCACCAGGATCAGATTGTTACGGACTACGAGGGTTTGTTTCCATGGAAATATACGCTGAAACCAGTTGGAAGCTATTTACTGCAACACAGAAATTTGGATGCAAATACAATCACGATAAGCATGAGACAAACACTTGAAAAGTATGACTGAACAGTTTAAATGTTCTCCATGCAGGAATCACAGGCCACCGGCGGGTTATTTTAGTATCATCATTAATCATGTTCACGATTGTTGTTAAAAATTCGGTTTGCTTCAAATTCTTTGTAATTGAAACTTAAAAAACTTATGTTTTCACTCTACACTGAACATGATATTGACAATGGGAAAGCGGCAAAACCTCTCGACTGCCCCATAAAGGAAATGTTATGACCATGCTTACATCTACCCCTCGGGTCTCTAATGTTTGAATATTCATCAGTTTAGCGAAACATTTCAAATTTCGCCATTGTCAGTTTTTTTATTTTAATTACATAAATCGCACACCTGCTGGCGTTTTATCACACGTCCCAATTCTTTTCGTACGCCCGATGACTTTCCATATTCTATTCCGTTCACAACCCTCAAATCCTCAGTAAGTTTCATTTTGCGAACATTGGCTTCAAATTATGATGTAATGTAAAGTAATGTTGACCCCTAGAATGATTTAGCTGACTCAGTCACAACAGTTAAAAAATCCATGTCTCCGAGGTACCATTGATATTTGTGGATGTAATGATTGAATTTCTGAAACGTGAACTCAATTTTTATCGAGAACTTGTCGTAGGGTTTGGACCTGGTGAGTTGCTCTAAAAGTCATCTCACTATTTCATCAGTCCCCCTTATTCCCCAAATTGAGTAATGAAAAGGAGGAGAATGATTTACATAACTAATGTCAGCAGTTTCCTCATGTCAGACCCGGATGATGTTGGCGCCCACCTTCTCCGTCGCAGTTCTACCAGCTCCAAAGTTCGGTCGATTTCAAAGGCGGACTCTGTCAGGCGATCGGGAATAGCGCCCCCTGTCGACACCTCGTAACTCTTACTGTTTCATCGGTTTCTCATAATATTGCTGTTATTCTCCTCGGCCAGCATTCTAAATTAACAAGCGTTCATCGTTTTCATATGAAAAAAATTACAGGAATGAAATAAAAATTACAGGCATAAAAAAATTACAGGTATGAAAAAAAATTACAGGCATGAAATAAAAATTACAGGTATGAAAAAAATTACAGGCATGAAAAAAATAACAGGTATAAAATAAAAAATTACACTGTGACCTTATTAAGCAACCGTACTCAACCGCTCACAAACTGCAAAAAATTTTGCCCTCGTGACGCCCCAGACAGTTAGGTTTCCAGCGATGCACGGTCGAGGGCCTAGTGCACAGTACAATAAATTTCCCACAATTCAGTTTGATTTGTACACACAACATTAAAACTTTTTCAGTACTGCCTGAAAGCAATAATATAAAACCTCTAGATACTCGATTAATTATATCTATTGGAAGTACGATTAGATATTGGAAGTACGATTAGATATTTCAGTATAAATTTCGAAGAAACCATTAAATATCGGTAAAAGTCACATTCTGCAGGTACTACAAATGCCATACTTTTAGAGGCCGTGTAAATAAAATTCTTTGTTTGCCGTCCTTGGATTTTTGAAAAACCTACCAGCCAGCCAGCAAAAAAAACAAACACAGAAAAAAAAACACAACACAGATCAATTGCATAAACTCTAACTTTCCCATCGGTTTATGGGTCACAAGTATGAAAAAATCATCTGTTACATTTACAATGCAGTGTTTCTTATGCTCTTCATTAGCACGCTGAAAACAATGCGTGGAAACAAAGGTTATACTTGTGTAAATACAACAAGCATACCTAGAGTTAGGTGACTCTGAACAAAAATTGCATAATAAACAATGGCAATAAACGTACAGTGTGATAGTAATCAACTGGTTGTGTTACGAAGATCTACAGATTGTCTCTGACGGAGATTTATGCACTAGGTGGTCATAGGTGCCAGTAAAACTATTAATTAAAATAACAAGATCTCAAATATGAATATAGCATATTTGCGACAAATATAAAAAGATGCAACTTACGTATTACGAGGATGTTTACGAAGTTTTGAATGAAACAAAATATATTTGAATTAACACTTATTGAAGGAGAACACTTTAATTAGATATGACATATCCCATTAATCGGAGGGAAGGGGGCCCATGAAGGAACCTAAGAATTTTACGTAATGGGTTCAATTTTGCAACGTGTCTAAGTGACATTTGTATATTAATTATAACACGTAAATTTAAGATCGAGACCTGTATTGATGTTTACGATTGGACGTATATTTTTATCTTTAACTTATATCTATCATATGATCAAAACCAAGTTTTTAAACTTAGTTTAAAATCCCTTTCTAAAATAATACGGGAAAGGACAAGAGAGAAAAATACAACAGACAGGGCAGGAGCACACAACGACCAAAGAGTAGTCCAGGGCATTTAGACAATTGGAGAAGCGTATCTTGGACGGCACCTGTCAAGCTTGTCTACCGAGAAGTAAAGTCTATATAGTACCAACGAAACACTATTTCGAAATGTTGGGGTAAGCTTACAACAGAAAGGTGTTCTTGCAAAACCTGAAAATTCCACATATTAAACTGCAAAAGTTACTGAGTATAACAAAGTATAGATGTCACTCAAAAAACAAATGCTAAACATCTTGGTAAAAGGTGAAACTACTATCTCTTCTATACAATTAGAATTTTTGCAGTAAGAAGAGTGGGTAGCTGAGCAAATCATAACAGCCTTGAGTACAAATCCTCCTTTTTAAGTGTCAAATAAATACAAGTCCTGAGCACTGTTTCTGTTGAGTTAAATGCTCCATTAGCTGTAACTTTAAAGGCTATTTATTCTGAATTGCGTGTATCAACTAGTCTTTTATCCGAATTCTAATAGCGCTGATCTCGGTGTCAGGTTTGTTAGTATATATAGCTGCGCGCGACTTCGAACACCGCTGCCTGAAAATCGGACAAATTGTGTTACTGCATGCGCGGTCGTTGTTGCAACTTGTAGTCTGAGCTATAAATTCATATGAATTAGTGTGATTTTCTGTATGCATTATGACGCTAGCAGGTTTTGATTTCATCGTTCTTGCCGAAAATGCGGACAAATTGTTGCACATTAATGAAACAAAAATGACGTTAAGTGATCAGCGCTATTGCATACTAAAATGCTTAATATTCTGTTTGTCAAGACAGCAATGCCGAATGGCCATTGCTATTTTTGAAAACTGAATTCTAATCCGGACTTATAAAATGACCACATCGTTTTTAGCACAAAAACACTGTTCAAAGTAAGAGCAACTTATACTGCGTACGAACTATTTGGAGCATTCAACAACGAACATTTCACCGGCGGTAACTGCTTGCCCCACCACCGGGCTGCTTGCCCCCTCGTGATCAATCGCGGATCGCGCAGAAGCTGATGGAAATTCAGTTCCATTCCTTATTCGAAGCTAAACCAGTCAAGAATTGTTTTCGATCCGTCTTGTATGGAGACCAAGCCAATATAGCGCACTTCCGACGATTTGAAAACTTTGAGGGAGAAACAAACTTGTGAAACGGTCGATCGATCTTCACTTACGGTATACTGCAGTCCGCTACAACAGGAGGTGCACATGTACACTTTATGTACAGCGGTTGATGTACCCCTTTACCATAGGTAATCTGATTTGTATCGAAACGATCGTACGACATTTGCGTTTTTGCGACATTTGAGTAAGTTGCTGCGTCATTGCCAACAAAGGAAGGACACAACGCGTCGTATTTTCGAGCATACGATCTGTGTTTGTTTTTCATATTTCGTCCAAAAACCTACCCGCACGCGGACGGCAAACAAAGAATTTATTTTACGGCGCCTAACAAGTTATGACAAACTGAAGGGGTCATTGTCTGAGGAAACTTAGCGTGCAAATTTCTTTTGTCTTTCTGTTTGGAAAAAATGAATATCCGTTTGTTTCATAAAACATGTGCAACTAGTCTCCCTACTTTTCATTACATTATTCTGTATGGCTTAGGACACAATCAGTGGAAAATTTTACAAAATCCTCTCTCAATCAAGCATACTTTTCTAAACCATTTAAAATGGGAATTAAGAAGAATCGTGTCCTCAAAAGTACGATTTCTGAATTTAAAAAACTAGTCTGTGAATTTGCCTACACATGGGAGACACAGTAGATTTCACTGAGGAGTTTCCGTGTGTACAAACCATGATGAATTATGGGAAATCTTCAGTACTGTGTAGTGGCATGCCACTAGATACGTTCATGCATCGCTGGAAAACTAACGGTTTCGGGCAAAATGTTGAAGTCTTTAATTTCTCGGCGCATTCTACCTTAAAAGGCCCTTTTGACGATCCCTGTGATCGCCTTTGTTCCAGTCTGTAAGAGGATTATGGAGGTGTGGTAGCCTTTTGTTTTCCACTGAAATTGTGATTTAGTGGGTAAATTTTGTGATGAGACAGTCTGCTGCCAACACAGGCCTTTAAGGTTCCAAGACGAGTAGTGAAGACTTCCAATTAATGAACCCTTTGCAGAAAATTAAGCTCGTAACCCATTAAAGTATATATTTTCTGAAAGCCTAGATATTGACAAATACTGTGTTATGTATTAATCGATAAATGTTTACATAGGGACCACGCGAAAGTCAATTTGAATAACATCTTGAAAATCGGTCTTTTCGTTTTCGGTCAAAATTAGCATGAGAAAAGGTGTCGTGTCAATCTTCCAAATTGTGTCTGGGATTTTTTTAATCTATTTAATTTATCCTACGCATCGTGTTACATACGTTGAAAGGTGTTAGACAAGGTATCAGCTTGGTCAGATAATTGTCACGTCATAAAAACGTTCTAGAGAGTATAAACAAAAATCTCAGACTTACGACGGCGCGCCGATTGTTTCAAAATTATTTTAAATATTTGTGAGGATCCAGAAAAAAAATCGCTGGGGGTTAACAAAAAAAAGATGGGGTCATCCATGCCGTCTGCATAGGGAAACCATTGTACGGAAATAAATATTGCATGACTTCATTAATACGCAAGCCACACTTACGAGAATCTAATCAGTTCTTGCAAGTAGCATATGGTACCTGTATACTAAATCTGACTGGAATCTGTTCAGGCGTTTTTGATTTATCGTGTAAACAGACAGACAGACAGACAGACACACACACACCACACTCTCTCTCTCTCTCTCACACACACACACACCACACACACACGGACAGACTGACAGACAGACATCGCTACGACATTAGCCCATGTGTGAACACGTGAGCTAAAAATACATGACACTTATTAAATCTATCTATATTTCTTTCTGACATTCAAAACATTCATGTAATTTTTTGTGTGAAGAATTATTATGTAAAATTGTATAGGTGATACCACAATCTTTTGGGGGGGGGGGGGGGGGGCTAAAGAAAAGACAAATCAATTAAATATTTGCCCAGAAGTCCTGATCATTATAGAACTATGTGTGGCTGTTAAAACTAACTGGTGAAAATTTACAATTTGCTAGCTTCGACGTGGAAAAAGGGTTGATTTTACAATAATTCTGTATGTGCATCAGGAAAATCATGTGCATCAATACTATGGTGCCAGATTGTTAAAATATTGACCATAGCATGCTGTGCACACCAGAAATTTGCTGTAATCAAGAAGTGATCTCAGTGAGAATGTGTATAAGAGTGATTATTTCACTTATTGGGGTATTATTAGAGAGAGAGAGAGAGAGAGAGAGAGAGAGAGAGAGAGAGAGAGAGAGAGAGAGAGAGAGAGAGAGAGATGTTTGTATGTGTGTTTGGGGGGGGGGTCATGGGGTAGCGTTTCGCTCACCAAAATCCTTATCACACTTTTTGTAGTTACAGTGCACATGTGGTGTGAGTGTATAAAGGTATGCAATTACTTAATCTGTGCATTAGATTACGTTATACAAGAAAGAGAACGTACACTTTTAAAGAGTAAGGGAAATCCAATCGAGCCTGGAACAGTGAAATGAAATAAAGGAGTTTATTCCTTGGCTTCAACATTGCTTATCACATTGCGGAAATCAGACCAGGATGCTCTGTGCAAAGCAAGGTCCGTATTCGCCACCAGGATCAGATTGTTAACGACTATGAGGGTTTGTTTCCATGGAAATATACGCTGAAACCAGTTGGAAGCTAATTACTGCAACACAGAAATTTGGATGCAAATACAATCACAATAAGCATGAGACAAACACTTGAAAAGTATGACTGAACAGTTTAAATGTTCTCCATGCAGGAATCACAGGCCACCGGCGGGTTATTTTAGTATCATCATTAATCATGTTCACGATTGTTGTTAAAAATTCGGTTTGCTTCAAATTCTTTGTAATTGAAACTTAAAAAACTTATGTTTTCACTCTACACTGAACATGATATTGACAATGGGAAAGCGGCAAAACCTCTCGACTGCCCATAAGGAAATGTTTATGACCATGCTTACATCTACCCCTCGGGTCTCTAATGTTTGAATATTCATCAGTTTAGCGAAACATTTCAAATTTCGCCATTGTCAGTTTTTTTTTATTTTAATTACATAAATCGCACACCTGCTGGCGTTTTATCACACGTCCCAATTCTTTTCGTACGCCCGATGACTTTCCATATTCTATTCCGTTCACAACCCTCAAATCCTCAGTAAGTTTCATTTTGCGAACATTGGCTTCACATTATGATGTAATGTAAGTAATGTTGACCCCTAGAATGATTTAGCTGACTCAGTCAATCAGTTAAAAAATCCATGTCTCCAAGGTACCATTGATATTGGTGGATGTAATGATTGAATTTCTGAAAAGTGAACTCAATTTTTATCGAGAACTTGTCGTAGGGTTTGGACCTAGTGAGTTGCTCTAAAAGTCATCTCACTATTTCATCAATCCCCCTTATTTCCAAATTGAGTAATGAAAAGGAGGAGAATGATTTACATAACTAATGTCTGCAGTTTCCTCATGTCAGACCCGGATGATGTTGGCGCCCACCTTCTTTGTCGCAGTTCTACCAGCTCCAAAGTTCGGTCGATTTCAAAGGCGGACTCTGTCAGGCGATCGGGAATAGCGCCCTCTGTCGACAACTCGTAACTCTTACTGTTTCATCGGTTTCTCATAATATTGCAGTTATTCTCCTCGGCCAGCATTCTAAATTAACAAGCGTCATCGTTTTTCATATGAAAAAATATTACAGGCATGAAATAAAAATTACAGGCATAAAAAAAATTGCAGGTATGAAAAAAAATTACAGGCATAAAAAAAATTGCAGGTATGAAAAAAAATTACAGGCAGGAAAAAAAATAACAGGTATAAAATAAAAAATTACACTGTGACCTTATTAAGCAACCGTACTCAACCGCTCACAAACTGCAAAAAATTTTGCCCTCGTGACGCCCCAGACAGTTAGGTTTCCAGCGATGCACGGTCGAGGGCCTAGTGCACAGTACAATAAATTTCCCACAATTCAGTTTGATTTGTACACACAACATTAAAATTTTTATAACTTTTTCAGTACTGCCTGAAAGCAATAATATAAAACCTCTAGATACTCGATTAATTATATCTATTGGAAGTACGATTAGATATTTCAGTATAAATTTCGAAGAAACCATTAAATATCCGTAAAAGTCACATTGTGCAGGTACTACAAATGCCATACTTTTAGGTAAACAAGTTATGACAAACTGAAGGGGTCATTGTCTGAGGAAACTTAGCGTGCAAATTTCTTTTGTCTTTCTGTTTGGAAAAAATGAATATCCGTTTGTTTCATAAAACATGTGCAACTAGTCTCCCTACTTTTCATTACATTATTCTGTATGGCTTAGGACACAATCAGTGAAAAATTTTACAAAATCCTCTCTCAATCAAGCATACTTTTCTAAACCATTTAAAATGGGAATTAAGAAGAATCGTGTCCTCAAAAGTACGATTTCTGAATTTAAAAAACTAGTCTGTGAATTTGTCTACACATGGGAGACACAGTAGATTTCACTGAGGAGTTTCCGTGTGTACAAACCATGATGAATTATGGGAAATCTTCAGTACTGTGTAGTGGCATGCTACTAGATACGTTCATGCATCGCTGGAAAACTAACGGTTTCGGGCAAAAAAATGTTGAAGTCTTTAATTTCTCGGCGCATTCTACCTTAAAAGGCCCTTTTGACGATCCCTGTGATCGCCTTTGTTCCAGTCTGTAAGAGGATTATGGAGGTGTGGTAGCCTTTTGTTTTCCACTGAAATTGTGATTTAGTGGGTAAATTTTGTGATGAGACAGTCTGCTGCCAACACAGGCCTTTAAGGTTCCAAGACGAGTAGTGAAGACTTCCAATTAATGAACCCTTTGCAGAAAATTAAGCTCGTAACCCATTAAAGTATATATTTTCTGAAAGCCTAGATATTGACAAATACTGTGTTATGTATTAATCGATAAATGTTTACATAGGGACCACGCGAAAGTCAATTTGAATAACATCTTGAAAATCGGTCTTTTCGTTTTCGGTCAAAATTAGCATGAGAAAAGGTGTCGTGTCAATCTTCCAAATTGTGTCTGGGATTTTTTTAATCTATTTAATTTATCCTACGCATCGTGTTACATACGTTGAAAGGTGTTAGACAAGGTATCAGCTTGGTCAGATAATTGTCACGTCATAAAAACGTTCTAGAGCATAAAACAAAAATCTCAGACTTACGACGGCGCGCCGATTGTTTCAAAATTATTTTAAATATTTGTGAGGATCCAGAAAAAAAATCGCTGGGGGTTAACAAAAAAAAAAGATGGGGGTCATCCATGCCGTCTGCATAGGGAAACCATTGTACGGAAATAAATATTGCATGACTTCATTAATATGCAAGCCACACTTACGAGAATCTAATCAGTTCTTGCAAGTAGCATATGGTACCTGTATACTAAATCTGACTGGAATCTGTTCAGGCGTTTTTGATTTATCGTGTAAACAGACAGACAGACAGACAGACAGACAGACACACACTCTCTCTCTCTCTCTCACACACACACACACGGACAGACTGATAGACAGACATCGCTACGACATTAGCCCATGTGTGAACACGTGAGCTAAAAATACATGACACTTATTAAATCTATCTATATTTCTTTCTGACATTCAAAACATTCATGTAATTTTTTGTGTGAAGAATTATTATGTAAAATTCATTGATTTTACATCTGCCAGTGGTTTTAACACAAGTTTCTATACAATATTTAAAGTGTGATGATTACTTATTTACATATGAATAAAAGTATGACCGATTACTAATTTGCATGATAACAATAGGAAGCAGTCGTGTTTTTAGGCGATAAATGGATAGCAAGAACAATAAGTCACATTACCTCGGGTATAAATGAACAAATTGTGCTTTGTTTGAAAAAAAAAAAAAAAAAAAAAAAAAAAAAAATTGTGACAGTTAATAGTGTCAGTAATTTACATCGAATCGGCCGTCTGTTAGTAGTTGCAATACAATCTGCTGTAAGTTTGATTGATTTCTCTTTTTTAATATCTATGTTTCTGTTTCTTTACTACTTTATATCTTCATTCGCCATTTCATCGAATAGCATTAGCCTTTGAAAGGGCATTCCGCCATTATTTTAGGCGTTACCGTTTAGTGTATGAACTCTGACATACTTATCTATACAATCGATATGCGTGTAGACAATTATCTGCCATGTCATGTCATATCATGTAATGTCAAGATAGTAATGACCCTTCCTGACTTGCATTTAAAAACATACATATTAAAATTTATATATGCAGGTATCCTTCCACCACATAAGAGAGGTGAATTTGCCCTAATTTAAACAACTTACGAATACAAATAAGGGAGTGTCCAGAATTTACTTCCAGGGGGCCTGGAGGATTTTCAGGGGGCCACCTATTTTCCAAAAGAAAAATTAGGGGGGGGGGGCAGACAAAAATACCACAATCTTTTTTTTTGGGGGGGGGGGCTACAGAAAAGACAAATCAATTATATTTGCCCAGAAGTCCTGATCATTATAGAACTATGTGTGGCTGTTAAATATAACTGGTGAAAATTTACAATTTGCTAGCTTCGACGTGGAAAAAGGGTTTATTTTACAATAATTCTGTATGTGCATCAGGAAAATCATGTGCATCAATACTATGGTGCCAGATTGTTAAAATATTGACCATAGCATGCTGTGCACACCAGAAATTTGCTGTAATCAAGAAGTGATCTCAGTGTACGAATCAAGGAGAATTGTGGGTAGGCTCACACATTGCGTAATGATACTAATACTTTAGACTCCCTTTCGTTCTAATTTGTGTGATCAAGGATTTCTCAGTGACAGCTAGCATATAAGGCCAAAAAACAAATTCACATGTTTTTTTCCATCATCTTAAAACACATCATGACTATTTTAAAGTTTGTAAAAGAATGTGAAATATGCATGCTCTGTCAACTTTGATAAAAAATGTACTGCTGACAAAATGTGAACTTTGACGTATCCATGGTTATCTGCATTGATGAACATTGACTTGTGAATGGAACTAGCAGAAATATAACATAGACATTATGTGAATGCATGTTATGGATAATGTGTTTTCTTTTCAACAAAGTTTCAGAAATGTTCCTCAGGATTGTTGCTTTCGGTGGCAGCCACTATGTTTTATGGCAACCAAATTTGAAAAAAAGAGAACAGAAAACACTAGTTGGGTTTCCCAAATTTTCACCGTGAGTCTGCAAGTTATTCAGTATCATCAGATGAAAATGTATGCTGGACACGTGCATGTAACATCTCACTTTCCATAAATATCTGGAGACCTGCACATTGTGTATCATTAAACTTCAAAATTAGATATCACTTTGCCAATTATGTGCTCCGACAATTTCTAACTGAATTGTGTGCTTGTCATTGTGTGTATCATGTGTATCAGTGAGGAACTCACGTTGTTGTTATGTTTATTTACACAAATTCCACTGTCAAAAGTACAGAGTGGATTTGCATGGTACCAAAGAATGAAAGTATAAAATGATTGGTTTTGCCTTGCATTACTATAAAACGGATCATTTATAGTGGACAAAACGAAAGAAGTATTCATGTTTCATAATTAACTTTTCTACATAAATTTACAACCTGATTTGTTCAGTACTAGCCTTCCCAATAGTGTGTCACTTACATTCCCTGCAAAACACACACACACACACACACACACACACACACACACACACCACCACCACCACCACACACACACACACACATATATATATATATATATATATATATATATATATATATATATATATATATATATATATATATATATATATATATATAATATATATATATAATATAAGGAGGGAGGGAGGCCATAGAAAAAAACAAGGAAATATGACGGGGCCATGGACATTCTCCATAATTTACCAGGGGGGGGGGGGCATTGAAAAAATCACCAGGAAAATAGAAAATCCTCAAGGCCCAACCTGGAATTAAATTCTTAACACTCCCTAAGGGCATATAGCAAAACAGTCTTTCTTCTGTAATAATCAGCACTTTCTTATTTATGGACTTTATCACCATGGTATCACTTCCCTTACTTCGCTACAATTACATTTATTTGCATCGTATGTCAACTTCTACCCTCTGGTCTTGCATGAAATCAATGGGCGTACACATACTGACAGCTCTATTTCTGATATGGTACCTAACGGCACATGGGGGGGATTTACAGATATGATCAGTTGAACATTTTGCCCACAAGAGATCATATCGGATTTATCTAAATTAGGAAAGTGCACATCAAGAAGAAACGAACCACATGCCAATACGAGAAAATCCAACAACGGTTGTAAAGGTACAAAGACGAAGCAAGTAATACTTGGAAATTTGTACAGACATCACAATGTCGTATCCGGACCTCGATTAATATGCGTTGCTGGTGTCATATATTTCGCAAAGTTATGCAAGGGCACTAGGCAACGAATATGACGCAATTGGCACTTCTCAAGATCATAATCCGTGATTTGATGATCGTAATAGCGGCATGCACATTGGTATTGGAGTTTAATAATACCGCCACCATCATTACGTGCTCGGTGGCAAAGTTTGTTGAAGCGATGAAAACAATTATTTTTGGTTATGGAATACTGAGTTATGCCTATGTCCTATTCACCTACTTGAGGATAGCCATTTCCTGCTTGGCCTTAGGAACTTTCAACGTATTTACTGCACTTTGCTTGGAATGTGCAAAGTTCACTTACAGATTGCAGAACAGGTATTTCGAGGTATCAGTGTTTGCACTTGGTATTGCGACTTTGACTTTGTTGATCGTGCATTTGAGGAAACAAATACAAAGTGCAAATGTGATGAAAGAGAGACCGGACGAAGTGCAACACCGCAACCACATCTACTTACAACTTTTACCAGTGTTGACGTATGTCCTTCTTTTTGCCTTCGCTGGATTGCTGGAACGCGATCTTTATTATGTAGATTTGAAAACAGCACCCTTTAACGATATTTATGCTTTAACGACGGTAATACCAAGCGGAACAACATATGGTGTATTACAAATATTCAAAAGTGCTATCGTGATCATCTTGACCTACTCGTTGCTACTAGTAATAATTTCCGTGATAAGTACTGTCTTTGGCTCACTATATGCTGTTCTGACAACGATGGCACATGCTGTCCTTGCTCTCTTGGTCAACCTGGGGACAATCATTCTAAACTTTTCCTTGGAAGCTTTAAAATTACTCGTTTCTGTTGTTATGATCGAATGTTCTTGAGTTGACTGACAGATTGCCGAACGTATTAGTATTAGTGTTATCACTCACTGTAGCAATTCTCGTGTTTATCTTGCGAGCGAAGACGAGAGGAGAAACAACAAAAGACATATCGCTACAAAAACAACGCGAGACGGAACGGAAGAAGAGCTTGTGCGTCGAACGCAAACAGCAGGTGGAAAGTATTATAACCAGCCCCTACAATCACGTATGTACGTGTACAGACCAATTCGAAACGGAACGGCAGAGGAGATTGTGTGTCGTATGCAAAGTGAAGGAGAAAAACATAATGACCAGACCCTGCAATAACATGTGTATGTGTGAAGAATGCAGTGACACTATTGCTCGTGGGAAGAAGAGGTGTCCATTGTGCAGAAAAAAAATTCGTAAAAGTTACAAAGTTTTCTACTGATTGACATGCTTTGTATAGCATACCCAATGTGTTAGCTGCCGTGGAAATCATATATTCAATATTGCCCTAATTTTCACAGAGTGTGACCATCAGATGACTTTTGACCCGTTTTTCACAACTCTATCAAGTGCTTCCGTTACATGAACGTACAAATGGTGTGCACATTGACACTCCAACTGCTCGGCTTTTGTTATATTTTTCTTATCCAATTAAGTTTAATTAATTGAAGTGTATTTATTGTAATGTTGTAGCGAGAAAATGAGCTGACAATGGCTTATAATATCAACGAAGAATACTAATCGATCTAGAGTTTTTCCTAATGACGATTCTTTGTTAAATAATAATATAATTTGTAGGTTTTAAAATATTGACTGTTATCTTTCTTCCGATACCTATGTGAGCCTTGAAAATCGATTTTAAGGAGCCTAGTCATTAGAATACCGCAACTACTTGGTCATGAACATGAATAAATATTGGAATTTCACAGAAGAAGGATAGTCTTCATGTTGTTACACTTGCTCAAGTAAGTTAAGCATGGGTGTTTATACCCTAAAAGCCAAAAAGTAAGAAAATGATCTTTATTTCCTCTATTATCTTGAAAAGCTACCAGATTTGATTGATATTTTGCCAACTTATTGTAATTATTCATTTAACTCAAAAAAGACTGTTTCAATCCTGACGAGATGAGTCACGTGAACAAAATTGGTATTTGCCACCAAAATTCACGTCTTTATTAATTCAATATTCCAACCGATACCAATAAAATTTTCTTTATTTCTCTACGCATTTGGAAACAAGATATATGATACTCTTGCAAAAATATGTCGCACTTATGAAAATCTATTTATATTTCTTTTTAAATATTCATGTACATTTTTTGTTGAGAATTATTATGTAAAATTCAATGATCTGTCAGTGGTTTAACACAAGTTTCTATCCAATTTTATCATAATCGGTCACAAAATTTTAAATATTTTGATGTTTAGCAGTTTGAATCTTTGGTTATTTGCAAAATACAATTATGACGAGAAATGACAGATTTTGGTCATGAGACTTGGCTTAGGTACCAATTATGATAAGTGTCACCTCGATCAAACGCGAAACATATTTTGGGAAATTTTCACAATGTTCTGATCAGATCTGACTAAAAAGCACTATCAAGCTGATTTTATAAGTCAGCAAACCTTTGTCCATGCACAACTGAGTGGATAAACAGCAGGGCCAACGGAGATAGCTCACTGGGTGAACCTCACAATCAAATAAAATTTGACGTAATAGACAGGAAAATTTTTCACCCATCTCGAATTACATTTGCAACCAATTTACTAATAATTGCTTAAATTGGGTTGTACAAAGTTACTGTTGCCGTGTTACACATATAGCTCTTCTTTGGCTCAGTGAAAGATCTGTGAAAATATTGCATAATTGTATCATGAAATTATTTGTTTTGCAAACTTGTATATTATCAAGCAGCGTATCTTTCATAGTGGACAACTTAATGTTTTAAGAGATAGATAGTTTTTATCTACTGGTAACTTTGTACAATAATATCACATACCACATACTATTCTATAGGTAAGATATCCTATCGGAACAATGAACTGCTAAAATACAGAGGGCAACAAAGACGATTGTTTTTTGCGATTTGTGTCTTGCTTTTCGTCTGTGTCAGTGTAAAATCAACATTAACGCCATTTTTTCTTTTTACTAGGTCAAGTTATGTTATAGTTTTGTTAATCGTTGTATTTTGACTTTAATTCTGTATCAATATCATCATCTATAAATATTAATCGCGTGAACTTCGGACAGTATGATATCAGAAATAATTGTGATGAATATATATACATATATAGCCAAGAAATACATGTATCATCGGCATTAAACAAAACTGGTATATTTAAAAAATAACGGACATGTCTCAGCCCATACAAGATGAAAGAATATTGTTTGCAGTGCTGTGTGCGAGTTGACAACCAAGCATTATAGGAATATTGGAGAATATTATCGTTATATTTGCACAGTTATATGGAAGTCAGCGATTTTACAGACTCTAAAAATGAGTCAACTTTGCTGATAATACGAAAGCTTTATGCTTTTCCCTTATCAATATCGTTTCGTGTAAGTTTTTTGATACCGATTACGGTTGCCATTGTTTCCAGATACTACAAATATGTTCTTGATAATATGAGTGCCTCTGTAAGATTTGTGCTGATACTGTGATTTTTTATTTTTAAGTATATCCTTTGTATGTTTTCCTTCCCAAACATAAATTGTATATGTGTGGTTATACCTTGAAAGGGTTGTCATTTTCACAAATAATTGGAAGTCGGTATGTTTCCGGTTGTTTTCAAGGCCATTACTGAAAAAATCACTTTCCCAAGACGTCGTATCCACTATCACATTATAAAAATAACAGCTTACGAAGAAAAATACAAAAAATACAATCTCTCGCGTTTTTTTCCGAGAATCCATTTGAAAACATCACTGAGCTGAGGCCGGTCAAAGATGAGCAATGGCCAGTTTCAATTAGCATCACAAACCTAGGGTAGCTCAAGTCTTGACAACTAATTCGATTTACATATTTTCCCTATATTATGATCCACTTTTGTTTTCTGGTGCATGTTGATATCTCGGGTTTGCAGTTGGTACGAAAGTTTCTCTGTTTCGTCTATCACACTGACGTGTGTAAGTTGCTTATTTGTAATTATCCGATAAGAAGTGTCAATTTTTCTAAGTAATAGTGACATATGTCGGTCTATAGACCCTGAAAAATCTTGCTGATTTGCGATAAATTGTGAAACATATTAGTCCCGAGGTACCATAAAATCTGACCATAAAAAGGACCTTGGAGATTTTGCCAAGTGGGTGAATGTGCTACTTTGATGATTCCATTCTTCTGGCAAAAAACCTTGCCCTTACCCTAACAAAGTTATAGTACCTACTCACCTAGTTTGTAGTCAGCGATTAAATGCACTCTTCTAAATTTCAAAGTCGAGAAAGGTGGTTACCTTTGGCCCTTCAATATAGCTGTTCCATGAATCGCGCGCGCATACATACTATATGTTAAAATGCATAGGACACAATGAGTACATTGCTAAACTCGCCTCGTCGACAATTCTTTGCATCAGTACAACTAAAAATCCACCACCAGGTAGAATATTTCTCGATTAGATTCCTGAGATTCGCACTCAGCATGTTACGGTTCCTACTCACCTTGCGAAATCTAAATTTCATTGAAACCTAACGGACTAAAGTGGTACAAGACAGCCCGCTATATAATCTCGACCTTCAATTGAGGAAACTACAGACAGACAGACAGACAGACAGACAGACAGACAGAGAAGGGAGACTGATTAACAGAGACTGATTAACATTTTGCATGTGATATATACTGCTTCGGATGTTAACAGTCGTATTCATTTCAATCCATTTTCCTAAATTCATAAGAAAAGAGAGTTTTTAGCCGTGTGTGCAGCGACCTGCAAGAGGGTAGGGAAAGTTTGTATTACGTGAAGGAACGAATGGACACACTCGTGATGTCAAAAGTTTAGAACATTGTTGGGGGTGGGGGTTATTCTACTGAAATACTTTGACCGAAGATAAAACATGTAAATATCGAAGGTGAGTAAGTTTAACCCGAAAATAGCGAGTTTCGATCATGTGAGCTTTGCCTACATTAGGAGGCGCTATTTGTTAGGGACTATGGACTGCATATACTGTTCTTAGAAAACGCAATTTTGGACAACAGTGGAATACAACTCTTTGGACATTTCTGTGTCATCCATGCATGATATTGTATGTATGTATCGATATATGTATCGATGTATGTATCGATGTATGTATTAAAATTACTATGCGATTGATTAGAACACAGCTGGTGTGAATGTGTGTCAGCTGGTTTGAATTCTGTCATGTATATTGCAGTGCAAGGAATTTTAACAACAGCGACATTGCCATCACTTCAACAAAAAACGAATTGACAAGGGCAGCAATATGCAACATAAAGCTGCGAATCTAGCGCCGCACACGCTACTACCGACGACGACGACCACGACAACAACAACAACAACAACAACAACAAGAACAACGATGACGACGACGACGACGACGACAACAACAACAACAACAACAACAACAACACAATTTTGATAATAATTCTAGCAGCTGCTGTTATTTTGTGCCATGAATATATACTCGCCTTTTCCTTTTCAATAGGACCAGCATGCAGTCTCTAATACACCCAGTCAGCTCATACCGTAGCATGTCTGTTAAATTTCTGTATCAAAACTATTTGGCAGAAGTATGAGGTGGCTTTTGTGCCTTTCAGAAGGATTTGTATGCGTTTGTCAGGAATCACGCCCCCTATCGACAGGACGGTCTTCGTTGATATCAAGCCATCCCAATACCAAGGAACAATTCACAACCGCATGTTTTGGAACACCTGTGAAACGAAAACTAAGAAGTGAATCAATACGAATAAAAATACCCCGAACATCATACTGTATTTTTGAAACTATGTAATCGGAACTACATGATATCTTATTTGACCTTATAATGTCTCGACAGGTAAGATGCTGTACTTTATACCCCTCAATCACACTCTTGACATGTTTTTATTTAAATAGTCATACTTGCTAAACAATCACCTGCCAAGTCAGGATCTCTTAGGGTTATATGTTGAGGCTAATTGTCCTGATTAATGACGTGTGTGATTATATCAGTCAAGAAGAAGCTTAGGCCAATAAAGACCAAACTTTCCTAAAAGGTAATTTTTGAAAATCTCTCAAAAATAACTAAAGAATATATACAAGAACAGCCTTATCAATATTTGACTTACGCTACAAATATTGACTAGGTTTTAAATTTTGAGGGGTCAAACTTGCAACATTTGAATTTGAAAAGAGCAATTGTTATTCGCCGAAATGGCGCCACCCAAAATATGCTCGATACGATATCAATAACCAATCCTATATCTCAAGATGGCTGTTTCACAGTTTCTTCACTGACAGCAGTT
This sequence comes from Ptychodera flava, assembly GCF_041260155.1. NCBI lineage: Eukaryota > Metazoa > Hemichordata > Enteropneusta > Ptychoderidae > Ptychodera > Ptychodera flava. The sequence continues at coordinate 21,094,504 of NC_091934.1, read as the reverse complement.
ATGCTTATAAACCGAGGCAACATGTCGACATAATCCATCATCGCCGGCTATCGGAAACTCCCCTCCCCTGGAGAAAAAGACAACTGAAAAGAAACAAGATACATGCATAATAATATTATAAAAAAGGAAGTGAAGGCAACTTTACGAAGCAAGTCTATCGCTGTTAGTTCCACGATAAAGCGAATGAGCATTCTCGCGAGCCAGAGCAATAATTTCCGCTCCGCTGACGGGTAGCGCTGAGCTGTTGCCGTAAAGAGGCGTGTGGTTTACGACGATGCGAATGAGTGGATCATTGTCGTCAGTGAATCGTCATTATTTACGGCTAGGGGTGTCAGAAGAATGGGGGGGGGCAGTATCACTTAAAACTGATATATGATAACACATAGGTAAGATATCCTATCATTGAAACAAATTTATGGCGGTTGACCCTTGGTACAGTGAACTGTTACGATGCAGACAATTGTCACAGTGTTTTGCGATTTGTATCTTGCTTGGAAATCGTCGTTCGAATGAGAATAAGTCATACTGGCGTTTAAGCTCAGATGTTCTCTTTAATTGCTCAGACTTCACTAATATTGTTGACAGAGCGAGTATTCTCGACAGGTAGTCGAGTATTATTTGAAGTCTTTATAAAATCTTTGTAAAATAAAAGCATTCGTCAGTGTCACTGAAAAGTCAATAGTTGACGCCGTTTTTCCTCTAACTAGGTCAAGTTACGTAACAGTTTTGTGAACTGAGGTACTTTGATTTTTAGTCTTTATCAATATAATTATCTATGAATATTATGACATGACAAATAGTTATAATTGATACATATATTGCTAAAAATACGTGTATCCTTGGCCTAAAACAAAACTGGTATATTTAAACAATAACGGACGTGCTCTCAGCCCATAAAAGACGAAAGAATATTGTTTGTAGTGTTGTGTGCGAGTTGGTAACCAAGCATCATGGGAATATTTGGAGAATATTTTCCTTATATTGGCACAGTTGTATGGAAACCAGCCATTTTACAGACTCTATATAACCGTCAACTTTGCCGACAATACTAAAACTTTAATCTTTTTCCTTATCAATAGTGTTTCGTGTAAGTTTTTTATACCGATGATAGTGGCCATTGTTTCAAGATACTACAAATATTTTCTTGATAATATGAGAGACCCCTGTAAGATTTCTACTGATACAGTGAATTTCTAAATTCTAAAGTCGAGAAAGGTTGTTAGCTTTGGCCCTTCTATATAGCCATTCAATGAATCGCTGGCACACATTTACTATATGTTTGAATACTTTAGACACAATGAGTAAATTGCTAATTCTGTGCACCAGTACAACCATATATCCGCCACCAGGTAGAATATTTCTCTATCAGAATTCTGAGATTCGCAGCATGTTACGGTTCCTACTAGTCACCTTGCGAAGCCTGAATTTCAGTGAAACAAACGGACTCTAGAGGACTGTAGACAGCCCGCTATATAATCTCGACCGACAACAAGAGACACTGAGCCGTTATCAACACACTATATTTACAGTAAGTGGGTTTATAGTTCCATAAATAACTGACTGGGTTTGTAACGAAGGCAAGTTGTTTGTTTGCCTTCATACAGACAACCTGATGTTATATGATTTTGACACACAATTTACAAAAATGAAATTGATGTTTGGCCTACATAAAGATGAACTCATTTTCAAACATAAAAATGAGAGAGAGAGAGAGAGAGAGAGAGAGAGAGAGAGAGAGAGAGAGAGAGAGAGAGAGATTAACAGAGACTGATTGACATTTTGCATGTGATATACTGCATCGGCTGTTTACAGTCGTATCCATTTAAATCAATTTCCTAACTTCACGTGAAAAGAGAGTTTTTAGCCATGCGTGCAGCGACCTGCGAGGGGGGTTTGGGAAGCTTGCATTACATCAAGGAACGAATGGGCACGCTAGTAACGTCACACGTTTAGAACATTGTTGAATGTGTACTACTGAAGTACTTTGACTTTGCCTGCATTAGAAGACGCTATTTGTAAGGGGCTATAAACTGCAGATACCGGTCTTAGAAATTGCAATTTTCGAATACAGTGTAAAACAACTCTTTGGAAATTCTGTGCTATCAATGATTGATATTTTTGGTTTGTTGGTTATGTCTATACTATTACATGTATGTATGTATGTATGTACGTACGTATGTATGTATGTATTGATGGATGGATGGATGGACGGACGGACGGATGTCTGGATGTATCGATGCATTAAAATTACTATGGAATTGATAAGAACAGAGCTGGTGTGAATGGTGTCTCTGGTTTGAATCCTATCATGTATATTGTAGTGCAAAGAATTTTTACAACAGCAACATTGCCATCACTTAAACAAACAAACGAAATGACAAGGGCAGCAATGAAACATAAAGCTGCGAATCTAGTGCCGCACCCGCTACCACCACCGACGACGACGACGACGACAACAACAACAACAACAACAACAACAACAACAACATCAACATAATTTTGATAATAATTCTAGCAGCTGCTGTTATTTTGTGACATGAATATGTACTTGCTTTTTTCCTTTCAATAGGACCAGCATGAAGTCCCTTATAGACTCAATCAGCTCTTAGCATGTCTGTTGAATTTCTGTATCAAAACTACTTGCCGGAAATATGAGGTAGCTTTTGTACCTTTCTGAAGGATTTTTATGCATTTGTCAGGAATCACGCCCCCTATCGACAGGACGTTCTTCGTTGATATCAATTCATCCCTGTGATAATTTCAAATATAATTTCTTTGTCATGAAGTATTGCATTAAAATGCATTTTTTCAAGCAAAAATTTAACTCTCATGCAGCTAGAAACTGTGATGTTCACGTTGGTTGATAGGGTGCAGACAGTCGGCTACACAGTATAGATATGTTTACATAAACTTGTCACCATCGCCGCGGCGCCAGAAACCTTCAGGGAAGTTTCTTACCAGCTCACGAAGTTTAAGGACACCAACTGATGAATTCATTGGGTGAATATCCACATGAAGTTGAGCCTTCGATGTTTTATGCTAACGGGTGTAACTTATGGTTTTCCAATACAAAGGAACAATTCATCACCTCATGGTTTAGAATAACAGCAAGACGAAAACTAAGAAATCAATCGATCCGAATAAAAATGTCTCGAACATCCTACTCTATTTTTGAAACTATGTAATCGGAACTATATAACTTTTTTGACCTGATAGTATTTCAACAAGCAAGATGCTCTACTTTACACCCCTGAATCACATTAGTACGTTCAAATCGTCATACTTGCAAACAATCACCTGCCAAGTCAGGATCTCTAAGGGTTATATGTTGAGTCTAAGTACCCTTATTAATGATGTTTGTGATAATATCAGTCAAGAAGAAGCGTAGGCCAATAAAGACCAAACTTTCCTAAAACTTAATTTTTGAAAATCTCTCAAATATAACTAAAACAATATAAGTAAGAACAGACTTATCAGTAATTGAGTAACGCTACAAATATTGACTCTGTTTTTAGTACATAAATTTTGAGGGGTCAAAGTTGAAACATTTGCATTGCAAAAGAGCTAGTGTTATTCGCCAAAATGGCGCCACCTAAAATATGTTCGATACAATGTCAATAACCAGTCCGTTATCTCAAGATGGCGGTTTCACAGTTTCTTCATTGGCAGCGTGTATGCTTATAAACCGAGGAAACATGTCGACATGAGCCATTATTCCAGGCTATCGGAACCCTCCCCCGGGAGAAAGAGAAAACAGGACACAAAACAAGATACATGCATACAAATATTACAAAACAAAGGAAATGAACGCAACTTGACAAATCGAATTTGTCACTGTTAGTTCCACGATATGAATACATCATTTTTGTCAGGAAACCGTCATAATTTACGGCTGGGGGTGTCACAGGAAACAGAGAGGTGAGTGTCACTCAAAAAATTGAAAGCTACTATGGGTCGCTCAAAATGTGGAAAGGAAGAAGGCTATTCAATGTTTCGGGAAATTTAGTGACGCGCTTAGTGAAGTACTGAAATGATGCAAAAATTAAAGAAAAGAACGAAAAACACTTTAGATATAACCATCTTGACATATAACCACATACCCATCGAAATCAAACAATACTATATATTTTGATACCTTATATGGTAAGCTTTTTAAGTTGCAGCAGAAGTTACGTATTCAATATCGCTTTTTATTGTGTGACAATCAGATGATTTTTGGAGCTTTTTTCCAAAATTATAAAGGGCATTCGTTACATAAAGCTACACATGGTGTGCATATTTGACACTGCAACTGCTCGGCTGCCGTAGTACTTTTTAAATTTAATTTAATTTAATTAATTGAAGTATATTTCTAGACATTTTTAGTACGCAAATGAGCTGATAATGGCTTAATATCAACGAAGAATACTCATCGAACTTGAATCTTTCTTAATGGCGTTCCTTTAGGCCTATTGAATAATAATAAACACGATTGGAACTATTTTGGGATAATTTGATCTTCATATTTTTCAAATTTCGCAAAAATCTTAGGTGCCCTATAGCTGAACGTCTCAATATTACAAATTACTCATAAAACAAGTGTGTAACGTACAAAGAAAAGCAGATTAGTTTACATTTGCAGATTTTAAAGACATTACTTCACCATCCAATTATCCCAAATTAGTTCCAATCGTGTTAATATCATTTGTAGGTTTTAAACAATCGGTTGTTATCTTTCTTTATATGCCTTGAAAATCGATGGCAAGGAGCATAGTCATTAGAATACAACAGCTACTTTGTCAAGAGCATGTTGTAGTTTCACGATTGAAAGATAGCTTCCATGTTGTTACACTTGAGTGAACCGCAGGGCCATCAAAGATAACTGACTGTAGGGCCTATACGCAAACAATGAGGGGTCGCCAACGTGAAATTCACACGCCACTCAAATTTGACGTGAGAGATAGGAAACATTTTTCACCCACCTCGAAGGATATTTTCAATAAACATACTAATAATTGCTTAAATCTAGGTTGTACAAAGTTACTTTTGCCATAATCAACATGAAGCTTTTCTTTGGCTGATAATAAGATATGTCAGAATATTGCATAATGTGTTTTACAAACACGTACATATTATCAATCAGCGTATCTCTCATTGTTGACGACTTAATATTTTTACAGATGGGTAGTTTTCTCTGTTGGTGACTTTGAACAATAAAATCACATTTCACTTCGGTAAGATATCCTATAATTGAGACAAATTTATAGACAGAGGTTGGCCCTTGCAGCGGTAAACTGCTAAAATACAGACTGGCAACACAGACAATTGATTGTTTGCGATTTGTTTCTTTGTTGAATATCGTCGTCAGAAAGAGAATGAGTCACACTCACTCTTTATGTTCTCAGACTTTAAATGTGGTGACGGAGCGAAGTTTCGGACAGATAATCGAGTATTATTGAAGTCTTTATATAATCCTTGTAAAATAAAAGTTTTCGTCAGTGTCAACGAAAAGTCAACAGTTAACGCCATTTTTCTTCTTACTAGGTTTAGATATGTCATAGCTTTGTTAACTGAGGTACTTTGACTTTAAGTCTGTATCAATACCATCATCCATAAATATTATTACTTGAACTGAGGACTTTATGACATCAGAAATAATTACGATCGATATATTGTATAGCCAAGAGATACATATATCCTTGGCATGAAAATAAACTGGTATATTTAAACAAAAATGAACGCGCTCTCAGTCCATAAAAGGCGAAAGAATATTCTTTGCAGTGCTGTATGTAAGTTGCAAAGCGAGCATTATTGGAATATTGGGAGTATATTATCCTGATATTTGCACAGTTTATGGAAGCCAGCGATTTTAAAGACTCTGAGTAACGCAAAACCCATTTTCTCTCCTACCAATATGTTTTCTGTAAGTTTTCCGATACGTTTTATTGTGGCTAGTGTTTCTGTATACTATAGATAGTTTCTTGGTTATATGAGTAACCAGCTCTGTAAGATTTCTGTGGATACTGTAAATTTTCTTCTCTGTTTATTGTAACCTTTGTAAGTTACCGAGAATTATGAAAAACGGTGTTTTCTCTCATAAAGTTAACTCGTGTATGTGTGACTTTATTATGATAAGGTTGATTTTTTAACCAATAATGGGAAGTGAGTATGTTTCCGGTTGTTCTCAAGGCCATGACAGAAAAGAAACATTTGCTCAAGACGTTTTATCCACCGTCACATGAAACAAATGACAGCTTCTACAGAAAAATACATAAAAACACAATCTCTCGATTTATTTATCAACTTAAAACATCACTGAACCGGAGACCGATCAAGGATTTCCAAGTTCAGTTTTAACATCGCAAACCTAGGATAACTCAAAACTTGACAACTTCTGAATAATCATAAAACTAGGATCCTAGATTTCTTATGTGAAAGACAAGTGCGATAAAACACGTTTAGAAATTGTAAATTGTGACTTGTGTATATTTGATTATGCAACGAATAGTTCATCGTATTTTTAATTGCAAAGACTTTTATGCATTAATTTGCAGATGGTATGAAACTTCTTGTTTTGCGTTCATAGTGTCTGCGTGAACTTGCAAATACAATGAAAAAGTTGCTGGTGTTATGAATATCGACTCATATTTTCTCCAAATATTATGAACCATTTTTATTTTTTGATGCATGTTGATATCTCACGTTTGCAGATTGTATTATAGTTTCTCTGTTTCCTCTTTCATTGTGACCTGTGTAAGTTTATTACTTGTCATTTCCCGATAAGTAGGGTCAGAAAGTTTCCACACACATACATTTTTCTAGGTAGTAGTTATTTATATCGATGCTGTAAAATCTTTCTGTTCTGCCATAGAGTGCGAAATATGCGAGTCTCAATGTACCACAAAATTGTTATAAAGTGCACTTTAAAGTACTTGAAACAACCCCAAACAGGGTCAAATGTCAACCCTTTCCTTCTCGAGTGCTGAATTTTGACCTCATAAATTTACTTTTTATCGAAGGTACCAACAAATTTGAAACAATTGCTTAACATTGTAGCAAGTAACCTTTCTTTATTCTGATTCACCAAAAACAGGGATTTTGCCGAGGTGGTGTTCGTACGAATTTTATAATGCCACTCTCCTGCTTAAAAATATTTTTCTTGTCTCTACTTTTTCAAACTGGCGTTTTTACTCAACTAGCTAAATTGACAGCGATTGAAAGCCTGTCTTAATCCTTAAGTCGATAAAAGGTGGTCCAATGACTGACCTTCAATAGTTGTTGCACTTTTTTGTTTTGGCCGTTCAACACCTCTGTTCAAAGAAGCGCACATATTATGCATGTTAGACTATATCTCATACCAAATCAACGAATACATTGCTAAACTGGTGAACAATTCTGTGTACCTGTAGAAACGCCGACCACTGGGTCGAACATTCAACAATTTTTCGATCAGATTCGCACTAAAACTAACGGTTTCCTATCACCTTGCGAAGTGCGTAATAACAAGTGCTTGGCAGAATTTCATTTTACACAAATGGAAAAAGTGGTTCAGGCCAGCTCGCAACATAACTTTGACCGACAACAGGAGACACTAATATGTTATCAACACACTCAGAGGGTTTCAGTTCCATAAATTACTGACGTCTGAGTTAAAACGAAAGCTTGTTGTTTGTTTGCCTTCATGAAGACCTGTTTATTTTTTTTGACACACAGGTGTGTCATAAAACTGAAAATGTTGTTTGACCTACATAGAGATGAACCCATTTGAGAGAGAGAGAGAGAGAGAGAGAGAGAGAGAGAGAGAGAGAGAGAGAGAGAGATTATGTCAATCAGATTTTGTGTGTGATTTTGTATGGTATATGCTTTGTATCGAGGGTTGGCAGTCTTATTCAGGAAAATGTTGTCAAGATCAACGTTCACGGAGGGTTTAGGGAAAATGCGCTACCACTCGTGAAGGGTTGATTGGGAAAGTTTTTTCGTTATTTCTTCGAACAACTTGACACATTGAATTCCCTTCAAACCCCAACAGACTTTATAAAATGTATCGCCGTCTCAATCAGTTTTCTATTGGATTTAATCTCGCAACTTTATATCGTCACTAATGTGTCAAGTTGTTCGAAGAAATAACGCAATCTTTATTATATTATACCTCTCAATCAACTGAGTATGCGTAAATTTGCGTACGTGCAAACAATCACCTGACTACATGTACAACATGGCGCGTCACTTGCTCACGAAACGACGAAATGACGAAATAGTGAAGTGAAAAATGACATTGTACCACTATTCTCAAATGTATCATGTTTTTATGAATAAATTGTACTTTGCTTGCAAAAAAAATGTTGAGAGCGAGTGGCGTAAGTAATCTATATCGAATCGACCGTCTGTTAATAGTGGCAATACAATCTGCTGTATGTTGGATTTATTTCTCTTTATTTAATTATCTATGTTTCTGTTTCTTCACTCTTTTATACCTTCATTCGCTATTTCGTCGAATAACATTAGCCTTGGAAAAGGCATTGATATGCGTGCAGCCAATCACCTGCTATGTCATATTATATCATGCAATGTCAACATAGTAATGACCCTTCCTGACTGGCATTAAATCATCCATATTAAAATCTATATATACAGGTATCCTTCCACCACATTAAAGTGAGGTGAATTTGCCCCAAATTTCAACAACTTACGAATACGAATAAGTGCATGGCAAAATAGTCTTTCTTCTGTAATAAACAACATTTCTAATTTGTGAACTTTTGCATAATGGTAAAATTTTTCTTCCTTTCGCTACAATTGCGCTCATTTGCATAGGATGTCGACTTCTCACCTCTGATCTTGCATAAAATCAGCGGGCGCACATATACTGACAGCTCTATTTCTGAAATGGTACCTAACGGCGTATGGCGCAGATTCACAGATATAATATGTTGAACATTTCGCCCAGTAGAGATCATATCGGATTTGTCTAACTTAGGAAAGCGCTCATTGAGACGAAACGAGTCACTCGCCTACAGGAGAAAGCCTGGCAACGGTTGCAAAGGTACAAAGACAAGCACGTAATACTTGGAAATTTGTCAAGACGTCACACTGTCGTATCCGGACTACGTTTATTATACGTTGCTGGTGTCATGTATTTCGCAAAATTATGCAAGGGCACTAGTTAACTTATATGACGTATTGGGCACTTTCAAGATCATAATCCATGATTTGATGATCGCATTCGCAGTGTACACATTGGTATCAGAGTCCATAATTTCGTCCTCGTTAACAGAGTTCGTTGAAGCAACCAAAAATTATTATTACTGTTGTTTTTGAATACCGTGTTATGCCTATATCCTATTCACCTACCTGAGGATAGCCATTTCCTGTTTGGCCGAAGGAACTTTCAACGTATTTACTGTAGTTTGCTTGAAATGTGTCAATCTGACAGATTGCAGAACAGGCCGTTTGAGTTATCAGTGTTTGTACTCGCTATTGCGACTTTGACTTTGGTGATAATGCACTTGAGGAAACGAAGACGAAGGTCAAATATGATGGAAGAGAGACGGGGCGAAGGGCAACACCGCAACCACATATACTTACAACTTCTTCCTGCATTGACATACGTCTGGCTTTTTGCGCTAGCTGGATTGGTGGTACATTGTCTCTATTACGCAGATTTGAAAACAGCATCCTTTAATAATCTTCATGCTTTGATGACGATACTTAACGGAACAACATATGATGTATTCAAACTATTCAAAAGTGCTATCGTGATCATATTGACCTACTCATTGCTATTAGTAGTCATTTACGTGATAAGTAATGTCTGTGGATTACTATATACTGTTTTGACAACGATAGTAGATGCTGTCATTGCTAACCTTATCTACCCGGGGACACTCATTTTCAACTTTTTTGGGGAGGCTTGGAAATTACTGGACAGACTTTTGGTGTTTTTACTCACTGTGATTATATGTATTCTGGTGTTGATCTTGCGAGTGAAGATGAGAAAAATAACGGCGTTACAAGACCAACTCGAAACGGTACGAGAGAGGGTCTTGTGTGTTGTATGCAAAGAGCGGGAGAAAAACATGATGACTGTACCTTGCAAACACATGTGTATGTGTGAAAAATGTAGTGACACTATTGCTGGTGAGAATGCAATGTGTCCAATATGCAGAGAAAATATTGATGAATGTTTCAAAGTTTTCTACTGATTGCTTTGCTTTGTATATCGTCCCCAATGTGTTAGTTACAGCAGAAGTTACGTATACTTTCAATATCGCTTGAAATGGTCACTGAGTGTGACCATCATATGATTTTGAGATGTTTTTCTAAACTATCAAGAGCTTTCGTTACATAAAAGTACAAATGGTGTGCAAATTGACATTCCAAATACTCGGCTTCCGTAATATTTTTATATTAATTGAAGCGTATTTATTGAAATGTTTTAGCAAGCAAATGAGCTGATAATGGCTTAATTTCAACGAAGAATACTCATCGAACCTGAATCTTTCTGAATGACGTTCCTTTAGGCCTATTAAATAATAATGTCATTTGTAGGGTTTGAAAAATTGGCTGTTATCTTTCTTTCTATCCCTCGATTGTAAGGAGCATAGTCATTAGAATACCACAACTACTTGGTCATGAACATGAATAAATATTGTAATTTCACGGTAGAAGGATAGCCTCTTGCTCAAGTAAGTAATTGCATGGGTGTTTGTACCCGACAAGCCAAAAAGTAAGAGAATGGTCTTTATTTTCTCTATAATCTTCAAAACCAGCAGATTTAATTGATATTTTGGCAACTTACGGTAATTATTAATTTCTTTAAAAAGTGGCTGTCTGAATCTTAACGTGCTGTGTCACGTGAATGAAACTAGTAATTTCGCGCTAGTAAATTCAAGTCCTTATTAATTCAATATTTCAATCAATATAAATTTTTCTTGATTTTTTGGAAACAAGATATATCATACTTTTTAAGAATACATGACACTTATGAAAATCTATCTATATTTCCTTCTGATATTCAAATTATCCACGTAAAGATTTTTTTGTTTGTGAAATAATATTATGTAAAATTCAATGATTTTGCATCTGCCAGTGGTTTTACAAAAGTTTCTATTCCATGTTACATTAATCGGTCATAATATTGTTAATATTTTGATCTTTTGCAGTCGCAATTTTCGGTTTTGGTCAATATACAATAATTACGCGAAAATGACAGATTTTGGTCACGTGACTAGGCTTAGGTACTATATTATGATAACTTCACCTTAATCAACTGCAAATCACATTTTGGGCAATTTTCACAGTTTTCTGACCAGGTCTTATTAAAACGTACGGTCAAACTGATTTTACACGTACTAATTAAATCTTTGCAAATGCATAAACATACCTGAGCGGGTGAACAGCAGGGCCTATGAAGATAACTGAAAGTATATACAAACCAGTGAGGGGTCGTCTGGGTGAACGTCACTCCACTACAATTTGACGTCACAGATAGGAAAATTTTGAACCCACCTCGAATGATATTTTCAATCAACATACTAACAAATGATCAAATCTAGGTTGTACAATGTTACTTTTGCCGTGTTAGACATGCAGCTCTTTGGCTGAGTGTAAGATCTGTAACCATATTCCATAAGCGTGTCATAAAATTATTTGTATTGCAAACATGTATATATTATCAACCAGCGTATCTTTCATAGTTGACGACGCAATGTTTTTAACAGAGAGATAGTATTTCTCTATTGATGACATTGCACAATGATGTTACATACCACATAGGGGAACAAATTTAGAGACGGAGGTTGACCCCTGGAACAGTGAAATGCTAAAATACAGACGGGCAACACACATTTGCTGTTTTTCGATTTGTGTCTTGCTGGCTGTGTCGTTAGAATGAGAATAAGTCACTCTGACGTTTAAGTCCTGTAATTTACTCTTTATGTGCCAAGACTTTACTAATACTGCTGTCGGAGCCAGTATTGTTCCCGACAGATAATCGAGTATTATTTGAAGTCTTTACATAATCTTTATAAAATAAAAGTTTTCGTCAGTGTCAGTGTAAAGTCAACATTAACGCCATTTTATTTCTTTTTACTAGGTAAAGTTATGTTATAGTTTTGTTAACAGAGGTATTTTGATGTTTAGTCTGTATCAATATCATTGTCTATGAATATTATCTGCGTGAAGTGAGGACATGACAAATAGTTATAATAATTATATATATATTGCTGAGAATACATGTATCCTTGGCATAAAACAAAACTGGTATCTTTAAACAATAATGGACGTGCTATCAGTCCATAAAAGGCGGAAGAATATGTGTCGCAGTGTGTATGCGATTTGAAAACCTAGCATTATGGGAATATTGTGAGTATTATTATCCTTATATTTGCACAGTCATATGGAAGACAGCAATTTTACAGACTCTTAATAACAGTTAACTTTGATGAATTTTTTTTATAAAAGTCCATTTTTCGCCAATATCAATAGTGTTTTGTGTAAGTTTTCTGATATCGTTAATTGTGGAATAGTTTTCCATATACTGTGAATACTTTCTTGGTAAAATGACTGTGACCTCTGAAAGATTTTTGCAAATACGTACTGTGAATTTGTTTTCCTCTGTTTATAATATCCTTTGTTATCGGGGACTGTAAACATTATTTTTATCTCTGTTTATGTGTGCTTATACTGAGAAAGGGTTGCATTTTCACTTAGTGGGAAGTGGGTATGTTTCCGGTTGTTTTCAAGGCCATGACTGAAAAATCACTTTCTCACGACGTCGTATCCACAATCAGATGATACAAAGGACTGCTTAAGTAGAAAAATCCATAAAATACAATTTATCGGGTTTTTTTCGAAAATCCATTTAAAAATATTGAAACTGAGGCCGCTCAAAGATAAGTAATGGTCAGTTTTAGCATAACAAACCTAGGATAACTCAAATCTTGACGATTATTTCGACTTACATATTTTCCCTATATTATGATCCACTTTGTTTTCAGGTGCATGTTGATATCTCGGCTTTGCAGATGGTACGAAATTTTCTCTGTTTCGTTTATCACACTGACGTGTGTAAGTTGCTTATTTGTAATCGTCCGATTAGAAGTGTCAATTCTGCTAAGTAGTAGTTATATATATCTGTCTGTAAACCCTTGAAAATCTTGCTGTTTTGCAATAAATTGTGAAACATGTTAATCCCGAGGTACCATAAAATATGACCATAAAAAGGACTGTTGGGATTTTGCCAAGTTGGTGAAGTGCCACTTTGATGATTCCATTCTTCTGGCGAAAAAAAAATATTGTCCTTACCCTAACAAAGTACAGTACCTACTCACCTAGCTAGATGGTCAGCGATTAAATGCGCTATTCTAAATTGTAAAGTTGACAAAGATTGTTAGCTTTGGCCCTTCTATATAGCCGTTCAATGAATCGCTGGCACACACATAGTATATATCAGACACAATAAGTACATTGCCAAACTCGCCTCGTGGATAATTCTGTGCACCAGTACAACACTATATCCACCACCAGGTAGAATATTTCTCAATCAGATTCCTGAGATGAGCACTCAGCATGTTACGGTTCCTACTCACCTTATGAAGTCTGAATTTCATTGAACAAACGAACTACATAATCTCGAACGACAACAGGAGACGCTGAGCTGTAATCAACGCACAGTATTGACAGTAAGTGGGTTTCGGTTCCATAAATACCTGACTTTGAAACGAAGGCTTGTTGTTTGTTTGCCTTCATACAGACAACCCGTTATATATGGTTTTGACACACAAGCCATGCGACTTCGACGATGTCAGACGTTTAGAACATTGTTTGGGGGGATTATTCTACTTATTACTTTGACCTAAGACAAAACAATGTAAATTGTCGAAGCTGTCTCAGCTTAACCCGAAAATACCGAGGTTCGATCATGTAAGCTTTGCCTTCATTAGAAGGTGCTATTTGTTAGAGACTATGAACTGCATATGTCGCTCGTATGAAACGCAATTTTGGACCACAGTGGAAAACGAAAATTTGGACATTTCTGTGTAATCCATGATTGATATTGTTGTTCTGATTATTTTTGTACGATGTTTTGCAAAATAAAATAAATAAAAATGTTCACTTATTTTATTTTATTCATTGGAATAGATCTAGATTTTCATGATATTAATCTGTAATAATGCATGTGTGTGTATGTATGTATGTATGTATGTATGTATGTATGTATGTATGTATGTATGTATGTATGTATGTATGTATGTATGTATGTATGTATGGATGGATGTATTGATGGATGGATGCATGGATGGATGCATGGATCGATTGATGTATTAAAGTTATTATGGGATTGATTTGAACACAGCTGGTGTAAATGTGTCTCTCGTTTGAATCCTGTCATGTACATTGTAGTGAAAAGAATGTTATCAACAGCAACATTGCCATCACTTAAACAAATAAACGAAATGACAAGGGCAGCAATACAACATAAAGCTGCGAATCTAGCGCCGCACCCGCCGCCACCTACGACGACGACAACAACAAGAACAACAACAAAAGCAACACAATTTTGATAATAATTCTAGCAGCTGCTGGTATTTTGTGCCATGAATAAGTACTCGCTTTTTTTTCCTTTCATTGGGACCAGCATGAAATCTTTAATAGATTCAGTCAGTTGGTAGCATGTCTGTGGAATTTCTGTTTCAAAACTATACTTGGCGGAATTATGAGGTAGCTTTTGTGCCTTTCATTTTTTCAGGAATCACGCCCCCTATCGACAGGAGGATCTTCTTTGATATCAATCCATCCTGCAGACGATTTCAAATCTAATCTCTTTGTCATCCAGTAATGAATTAAAAATTGCATTTTTTCAACAAAAACTGTAACTCTGATGTAGCTAGAAATTGTGATGTTTACGTTGGTTGATAGGGTGATGACAGCCGGCGACACAGTACCCACATATTTACATGAACTTGTTGTTTGTTTGCTTTCATACAGATAACCCGTTATATATGAATTCGTTTTCAAAACGAGAGAGAGAGAGAGAGAGAGAGAGAGAGAGAGAGAGAGAGAAAATAAACTAGAATAAACTAAATGACAACGGCAGGAATACAACATAAACCTGCGAATCTAGCACCGGCACTGCTGTACGTACGTATCTCATATTTACATAAACTTGTCACCATCGCCGAGGCGCCGGAAACCTTTAAGGAAGTTTCTTACCAGCGCATGAAGTTTCAAGAAACCCACTGATGAATTCATTGGATGAATATCCACATGAAGTTGAGCGTTCGATATTAGAAGCAAACGGGTGTAACTTATGGTTGCCCAATACGAAGGAACAATTCACCTCCGCATTGTTTTGAACAACTACAAAACGAAAACTAAGAAATCAACAAATCCGAATAAAAATATGCCGAACTTCCTTCTCTTTTTTTGAAACTATGTTATCGGAATTACATGATTTCTTATTTGACCTTATAATGTTTCAACAAGTAAGACGCTGTAAATTATACCCCTTAATCACACTCGTGACAGGAGTATGTTTAAATAGTCATACTTGCAAACAATCACCTCCGTGTCAGGATCTCTTAGGGTTATATGTTGAGTCTAATTGTCCTAATTAATGATATTGTGATAATATCAGTCGAGAAGAAGCGTAGACCAATCAAGACCAAACTTTCCTAAAACGTAATTTTTGAAAATCTCTCAAATATAACTAAAACAATATAAGCAAGAACAGCTTTATCAGTATTTGACTTACGCTACAAATATTGACTCTGTGTTTATTAAATAAATTTTGAGGGGTCAAACTTGAAACATTTGCATTTCAAAAGAGCTAGTGTTATTCGGCGAAATGGCGCCACCTAAAATATGCCCGATACGATGTCAATAACCTATCCGCTATCTCAAGATGGCGGTTTCACAGTTTCTTCATTGGCAGCGAATATGCTTATAAACCGAGGCAACATTTCGACATAAGCCATCCTCCCAGGCTATCGAAATTCCCTCCCTCTGAGAAAAAGAAAACAGAAAACAAAACAAGGTACATGCATAAAAATATTATAAGATACAGGAAATAATGCAACTTCACAAACCGAATCTATTGCTGTTAGTTCCAAGATAAAGCGAATGAGCGGATCATTGTTATCAGGGAACCGTCAGTATTAAGGCTGGGGTGTCAGGAATATTAGAGGGGAGAGTGTCACTCAAATAATTGAAAGCTAAGTAGAGGGGGCTATGCAATGTTTCGGGTAATTTACTGAAGCATTTAGTAAAGTAATGAAATGATGAAAAAAATATAGACAAGGACGGAAAACACTATAGATATAACCATTTTGCCATTTACCCATACCCAATGCATCCAAATCAAACTATACTATATATTTTGTTATTTTATATCGTGGGTATTTATATGTATATATTTGTCTGTAACTTTTAATTTTATTTTAACACTTTCATCCTTTTCATCTGATAATAATCTAGGATGGTAAACCAGGATTTGAAAGGACTTTACTTTAAATTATACGAATACATGTATCGATATTAAACTTTTCTACGTAGGGGGGGGGGAGTCAGTCAAA
Organism: Ptychodera flava; assembly: GCF_041260155.1. Taxonomy (NCBI): domain Eukaryota; kingdom Metazoa; phylum Hemichordata; class Enteropneusta; family Ptychoderidae; genus Ptychodera; species Ptychodera flava. Next base: position 21,077,951 of record NC_091934.1, on the reverse strand, counting down.
CTTTATGTCTTAGAGAGGGGGCACTAAAATTCATGGTGGTTGGCTGGGGGTTACTCAAAAATATTGGAGTTTCAAATGTGGTTAAGTTGACATCCGGCCGTACATAATCACGACTCTCTTAGTTTGTGTGACAAGCCATCTCCCCTCTTAGAGAAGCCGAACTCGTTATTGATAGAGTCTGGCGCTATATGCGCGCGAGCTGGTGTATGGTGTCATAATCGACAGATGGCAGTCTACTTTATGCAGGTATCCTTCCACCACATAAGTGAGGTGAAGTTGCCCTTATTTCAACAACTTAGGAATATGCATAGTGCAAAAATTATTTTTTTTCTATAATAAACACAATTTACAACTTTTGGACTTTTGCACGATTGTATAATTTTTCGTTCGCCACAGTAACATTCATTTGCATAGGATGTCGACTTCTCACCTCTGATATTGCATGAAATCAATGGGCGCACATATACTGGCCGCTTTATTTCTGAAGTTAGCATTGGCATAAGGTGCAGATTCGTAGAATTGATCTGTGGAACATTTTGCCGCCTGGTGATCACACTGGATTTATCTATATGACGCATTGGGCACTTTTAAAATCATTATCCATGATTTGACGATTGCATTAGCAGTGCACGCTTTGATATTGTAGTTTATTAAAGAGCACTCCCACTTGGTAACATTTTTAAAAACACATTTTTTTAATGCCAACGGTCGATATTTGACATGGCGAGTACGCGCGGATCACGAGATATCGATATAAATATATCCTTAAAAAAGTTAAAGTTTGAATTCCGGTGGCCACCTGAATTCAGCTTCCGAACATAGAACGTTCGGCACTGGGGCCATTGTCAAATAAGCTATGGAGTATGAGTCTACGCTGACGCTGATGTACGCCACAGCAGTACCACTCGCGTCGGTGATCGGTCATGTCCCGCGGGAGAAAGCCGAGTCTTACTGACTCAGCAAAAAAATCGAAAAACAAAGTTTGCTGATTCCACAAGAATTCACATAGGTGACTAGCACAGATAGGTGCGGTTGATACATAGCATGCATAGTGGCCGCCGCGTGGTATGCGCGCATACACACGCGGCGGCCGCTATGTATCGAACCACGCGTAGCTGTGTGGCAGACGACAAAATGTAGTCATCAGAGGCAACTAATATTTTACACGTAAAAACTGATATCTATGTGGTATTGTTTAAAAATCTAATACAACTGATTGAGAATAATGAAAACGACAAAAACTAAGGAGAAGTTTTAAAAAAGAATTACCAGAGGGAAGGACATTGATAATGATGTATATAAAGTCATCGCAGTAGGAGGTAAATTAATTGCGTCATTCGAACGTTTTTGGACTCCCTAGAATATCGCCAATCAGCACAACAACACACTTTCGGGGGATTTCGGGTCATAACCAGAAACGATCGTAAAACTTCGGGATGTGAAAAATACGCTCGGGAAATGACATGTTTTTATCGATATCTCGCGATCCGCGCGGAGTCGCCACGTCAAATATCGACCGTTGGCATTAACAAAATGTGTTTTAAAAATGTTACCAAGTGGGAGTGCCTCTTTAATATCCCGACCATTATTACTTGCTCGGTGACAAAGTTTATTGAAGCAATCAAAACGATTATTACTATATCATACTATATGTTATGGAATACCGTGTTATGCCTATGTCCTACTCACCTACCTGAGGTTAGCCATTTCCTGCTTTGCCGAAGGAACTTTCAACGTATTTAACTGTAGTTTACGTGAAATGTTTCAATCTGACAGATTGAAGAACAGGCCTTTTGAGTTATCAGTGTTTGTACTCGCTATTGCGACTTTGACTTTGTTGATAATACATTGAGGAAACGAAGACGAAGGTCAAATGTGATGGAAAAGAGACGGAGCAAATTACAAGACAGCAACCATATCTTCACCTACCTGATATCCATATCCTACTGCATGTACTTAAAACTTCTACCTGCACTGACGTATGTCTTGCTTTTTGCGTTCGCTGGGTTGACGGTACATGATCTTTGTTTCGTAGATTTGAAGGAAACACCCTTTAATAATCTTTACGCTTTGATGACGATACAACGTATCGGAACAACATATGGTGTATATCAAATATTTAAAAGTGCCATAGTGATCATCTTGACCTCCTCATAGCAACTAGTAGTCAGTTTCATGATAAGTAGTGCCTGTGGATTACTATATGCTGTTTTGACAACGATGGTACATGCTGTCATTGCTCGCCTGATCTACCTTGGGACAATCATTTCTAGCTTTTCGTGGGAGGCTTGGAAAGTACTCGTTTCCGTTGTTATGAAATGTTTTAAGTTGAGTGACGAATTGCCGAACAGACTTTTAGTGTTATTAGTATTACTACTCACTTTAACTAATATTCTGCTGCTGATCTCTCACGTATGTATGCATAAAGACCAACTTAAACCGGAAGGGAAGTGTGTCATATGCATAGAGCAGAAGAAAGATATAATGACCAGACCCTGCAATCATTTAGTAATGTGTAAAGACTGCAGTGACCGTGTGGCTCGTGAAGGAAAGAACATATGCCCAGTGTGCAGAGAAGAAATTGTTGAACGTTTGAAAGTTTACTGCTGACTGATGTGTTCGTTGCAGGAAAGGTTACGTATTCAATATCGCTTTAATTTTCACTGAGTGTGACAATCATGATTTTTGAGCTGTTTTTCAAAACTATCAAGGGCTTTCGTTACATATAGGTACAAATGGTGTGCATGATTGTAACTGCTCGGCTACCTTAGTACTTTTTAAATTTAATTTAGTTTAATTTATAGAAGTGTATTTACGGTAAGGTTTTAGCAACGAAATGAGCTGATAATGGCTTAATATCAACAAAGAATACTTGTCGACCTTGAATCTTTTCTGATGACGTTTGTTTTTTAAATAATAATATAATTTGTAGGGTTTTAAAAATAGGCTGTTATCGTTCTTTGTATGCCTTGAAAATCGATCGCAAGGAGCGTAGTTATTAGAATACCACAAATACTTAGTCATGAACATGAATAAATATTGAAATTTCACTGTAGAAAGATAGCCTCCATGTTGTTACACTCAAGTGAACCGTACGACCGATAAAGATAACGGACTCTATACAAACAGTGAGGGGTCGTCTGGGTGAACCTCACACTCTACTAAAATTTTATAGGAAGAGTTTCAAGTTAAGCCACCTCGAATGACATTTTCAACCAAATACTAACAATTGGTTAAATCTAGGTTTTATAAAGTTACTTTTGCCATGTTAAGTGTACTTCTTCCTTTGCTTGTATAAGATCTGTGAAAATATTGCATAATTTATGGTGAAAGTATTTTTTTGCAAACATGTAATACATTATCAACCAGCGTATCTTCCATTGTCGACGACTTAATGTTTTTAACAGATAGATAGCTTTGCTCTATTGGTGACTTTTGTACAATGATATTACATACTACTTAGCTAAGATATCCTATCATTGGAACAAATTTACAGACAGAGGTTGATCCTTGCGGCGGTGAGCTGCTAAAATACAGACAGGCAACACAGACAATTGCTTTTTGCGATTTGTGTATCGTTTGAATATCATCGTTAGAATGAGAATAAGTTACAATGTCATTTTTAAGTGCGACAATTTACTCTTTGTGTGCTCAGATTTTACTAACACTGCTGACGGAGCGAATTTTGTTCAGGACAGATAGTCGAGTATTACCTTTGTAAAATAAATGTTTTGGTCAGTGTCAGTGAAAAGGCAGTAGTTAACCCGTTTTTACTTCTAACTAGGTCAAGTTATGTGATGTACTAAGACTTTCAGTCTGTATCAATATCATTATCCATAAATATTATTTGCGTGAACTGAGGACAGTAGTATATCAGAAAAAATCGTGATGGATACATTATATAGCCAAGAAATACATATATCCTCGGCATGAAACAAAACTGGTACCTGCTGTCAGCCCATAAAAGGTGAAAGAATATTGTTTGCAGTGTTGTATGCGAGCTGGAAACCAAGCATTATGGGAATATTACTGACATTTGCAGTTATATTAAAGCCAGCGATTTTAGAACTCTTAATAACCTTAAACCTTGATGATATCTTTTTTTACAAAAAAATATATTTTCTCCCTTATCAATAGTGTGTTGTGTAGGTTTCTGATACCGTTTATAGACCCAGTGGCTTGTGTTTCCAGGTAGTATTACTATGAATCTTTTCTTGGTAATATGAGTGACCTCTGTAAGACTTCTGCTGATACTGTGAATTTTTTCTCTTTTTATTGTAAGCTTTGTTTGTTACCGGGCACTGTGAAAAACGATTTTTCTCTCGTATTCTCTTTAAGTTAATGGTGTATTTGTGATTATACCATGGAAAGGTTGTTTTTTAACCAAAAGTGGGAAGTTAGTATGTTTCCGGTTATTTTCAAGGCCATGGCAAAATAATCATTTGCTCAAGCCGTTGTATCCACCATCACATGAAACAAATGACAGCATAAACAGACAATATATAAAATACAATCTCTGAGTTTATTTTTCAAAAATCCATTCAAAAACATAACTGAACCGAAGGCAGTAAAAGATGAGTCAATATCAGTTTTAACATGACAAGCCAGCCCAAGGATAACTCAAAAGTTGACGACTATTTCGAACAATTATAAAACTACGATCCTAGAGTCATAACGTGAAAGGCAAGTGCAATAAAGCACTTCTCTTTAAATTTCAAATTCAGACTTGTATATTTGATTTTACAATTAATTGATCATTGTATTTTCAATTGCAGAGACTTGTATAGGCGTGCAGACGGTATCAAATTTATTTTTTGCCGTCCATAGTGTTTGCTTGAGCTTGCAAATACCATGAAAAGTTTGTTGTTTTTTATGAGTATTGACTCACGTATATTCCACATATTATGAACCATTTCTATTTTCTGATACATGTAGATATCTCACGTTTGCAGATGGTATGGAAGTTTCTCTGTTTCCTCTTTCATAGTGACCTGTGTAAGTTTCTTATATTGTCATTTTCCGAAAAGTAGTGTCTTTAGAAAGTTTCAACACACTAATAAATTTATCGAATTAGTAGTTACACATATCAGTTTGTAGATCGTGTAAAATCTTGCTGTTTATCATAAAATACGTGAGTCTCGAGGTAATAAAATGTACGCAGTGCAGTACTGTACTTAAAAAACGCCTAAACTGGGTCAAATGTTAGCCTTTTCCTATAGAGTATTGTAATTGTATCCCTCTGGGGGCGTCATGACCCGTGAGGGCGCCCTCGAAGGGGTTAATTAGCTTTGCAGGCGGCCGGGGTTCATAACCTCACCGCCCAGGACGATGTGCTGCATGCCTAATTTCAGTTAAAGTCACATAGGTTTACTTTCATCAAAGTTACAACAAATTTTAAACAATTATTTCTTAGTAAACGTTTTGGGAAGTAACTTTACCATATTATAATTCACCGACTACAGGGATTTCGCAAAGTGAGTGTATGTGCTAATTTGATGATGTTATTTTCCTGGCAAAAATAATTGATTTTCTTGTCTGTACCCTAACACACAACGGTACCTACTCACCTAGCTAAATAGTCAGTGATTAAAAGCGCTTGGCTAAAGTCTAAAGTCTAAAAAAATTGGCTAAAATAACCGAGCTTTTATATTTGTTGTCATATTTAGCTTTGGCCTCCTATTCAACTGTTCAATGAAGCGGGCGTGAGTTAGCTAATAACAACTGCCTGGCTGAATTTCATCGACAAACGGAAGTAACCCAACAACATACAATTTTGATAATGATTCTAGCAGCAGCTGTTACTTTGTGTCATGATTTTGGATGACATCATTCTTTATTCTCGCTTTTTTCTTTTCAAGAGAGCCAGGATGAATTTTCATTAGGTCAAGCCGCTTCTGGCATTCTGTTCTTTTTGTGAAATTCAGAGGTTTGAAATGCCAGGAATCACGCCCCCTATCGACACTAGCTTGTTCGGTGATACCCGTCCACCCCTCTTAAATTTTAATCTCATCTCTCGGCCACCCAGTGTTACAATTGCAACTATTTCCAGCAAAACTTTAATTCGGCGACTTATTTTTATAAAGGAAGAAAATATCAAAATGTGTACGTAACATGAGAGTGATTATTTCAAATATGAAGTGGATATTATAAACGATGTCGATATGGAGAGAGAGAGAGAGAGAGAGAGAGAGAGAGAGAGAGAGAGAGAGAGAGAGAGAGAGAGAGAGAGAGAGAGAGAGAGAGAGAGACAGACAGACAGACGACAGACAGACAGACAGAGATAGACAGACAGACAGAGACAGAGAGAGAAGGAGGGATTGAAAGGGGCATGGAGAAGCGTTTGCAAGGGGGTACATTTCGCTCTCCACTGCCGCCAAAACCCTTATCAGGCATTTTGTAATAATATTATATTGCACACGGGTGTGAATATATACAGGTATTCAATTAGTAACAGTCTCCATTAGATTACGTATCAGAGAGAACAAACACATTTTTAAGTGAGTTAGCGAAATCCAATCAAGCCTGGTACAGTGCAATGAAATAAAGAAGTTTATTACACGGCTTCAACGTGGTCTAACACATTGCGGAAATCAGACTAGGATGCTCTGTGCAAAACAAGGTCCGTATTCGCCACCAGAATCAGATTGTTATGGACTACGAGGGTTGTTTCCATGAAAATATACGCTGAAACCAGTTAGCAGCCCATAATTGCAACACAGAAGCAAAATAAAATCCTCTTGTTAAATAAAACCATGATGAGCACGCCACAACCACTTGAAAAGTAGGGCCGCTGTTGTAGTATAAATTTTCATTATGCGGGGATCTCAGGCCACTGGCGGCCTATTTTTCTATCATCATTTGCGTTTTCAGATCGTTGTTAAGAAGTCGGTGTGCTTCAAATTCTTTGTAATTGACATTAAAAAAAACTTTTATGTTTTTGCTTTACACTTCATGTGATACTAACAGTGGGCCGGGCAAGCGGCAAAACTCCTCAAAGTGCTCTTTTCTTCTTATTATCACCAGACAGAATAAAGCTATGTTTGTATTCTGTTTTATATATTTTGGTCAATTGTGTTGTTTTTGCCATAATTTCATTACAAATCTTTTTAAAATGTGACCCCCTCCAATCATTGATTGTAATATTTGATCCGCCTTTAAAATGGTTTGTAAAGCTCAACCCCCTGATTTCCACCTGCAGCCCCTCCCGTAAAAATTAATGCTCTATCATTTTCCATATGAAACCAGATATGAACTGAAAATGCTCACGTGTTTCATTATATATTGCATTTATGTGCAAGTTTGAACCTTTGCTACATGCTTTGCTACATTTAAAGTGTTATGATCAACACAATGAATTTCACCACAGATCAATTCTAAAGGTCATTAAGTATTCAAATATGTAATTAGCTGAAATAAAAATAACTAATTTCTTTGAGTACTGTCATTGTATCACAATATAGCATGTGTAATTACCTTTGGTCAAGTCCTTCAAGCTCTATATGCCAAACCGTGAAAGCTTGTTAGCTATTTATGCAAATTATGAATTAGCTGACATGAAAATGCAAAATGACTTTCAATACTGTTATAACCTGGTATAATGATCAATGTACACAGCATGTTTCGCCAAATTTTATCAAGTAAATGCCAGTATATATCCCTAATTTGGAAGGTTCATTAAATATGCATATTGGGAATTGGCTGAAAAAAATGTCAAATGACTTTCAATAATCTTGTATCATAGTATCTTTAATGTACATAGCAAGTTTGCCAACTTTGGTCAAGTCAAAACAGATAAATATCGCTAATAAATGCGGGATATCGGACCGCAGGCGGGCGAAGATTGCATTATAAGCGCGCCAACCCAAACTCACTGCATGGACATCACATTTACGAAATCGAAGTCCAAAGTCAACTACGTCATTGTTAGAATAAGAGAGGTTTTCCATCACACGGGAGCATACCACCACAAATTTTGCACAGATGGCGTTGCACTGGCATTGAAAAAGGGTGCATGGGAGCATGGGAACGCGGGCAGTTTCCCTCGCTATGGGTAGGAAATGCATTGAGCAAGACACACTTCCGGTTCGCAAAAAAACGAGGATCCCATTTACGGGGCGCTCAAATATAACTATTTGCTGTGATACATAGCAGAGGCGTATATGTTTGTGATGCTGAGAATAACATCAGTAAATAAATGACGGGTTTTAAAAGTTGACGTTTTTTGCGATGAAACAGACTTCTGAAGGTAGCTCGCTTGGGGAACACGTCATCCGGCCGCTGTCCGCTTTGACCCCAGTAATTCACACTGGTTTTGGTCGCCCCAGGTACCCAAGTCACTTCGACCCCGTCACACTTTTGCCTACATGTCCACGGAGACGATTCAACATGTTCCACAACAAAGCCAAGACAAAAATTGAAAATATCAATAAAATGGCTTCACAAAGGCAGAAATACACGATACTCGATGAAGTATGAAGTTTATGAAATGAAATCAAAATAGACCCTACAGTGCAGTATTTGTCAGTGACAAATTAATCTTTGCAATACATTTTTTTGCGATGAGCTGGAAATTTGATTAATATCGAGTTAATGTACATAAATATTCCGTTATTTACTGGGACACGTTTATTTTCTCGATCCGCTATCTGCGGACTACGTGCTGAAGTACATTGACTGTTCATGTCAACGATCGTTTCTCCCTCTGCAGAGTTTCTGTATCCGTTCAACAACGCTGTACCTCGATCACACGATAGTGACGCTATGTAGCTGTGCAGTATTGAAACTTATCATAAAATGGCCACCTCGTCTAACAGTAACACGTATTGTCGGGATTATCGTACGGAAAAAAGACTGCAAAAGTAAGACTTATGAATCTTCATCAGAATTGAACACATCATGATTGTACACGAGTATCAACCGTGAATGCACGTTGAGCTCGGCAGTTACACAAGCATGGTACGCTACATGCGTAGCCCTACGAGTATGGCGACAGTGTCCGGCTTTGGCTACGCCGCCTACAGGAGGTGGGAGGCGGCGTAGCCAAGCCGACACTCTCGTCATACTCGTAGGGCTAGCTACATGCACTGCCGCGATGCCGATCGTATGCATTCCAAGGCCTATCCCGGAATTTGTTTTCACAAACAACCTCAAAGGAGAGCAAACATACTTCTATGGACAATGACGAACACGTTTCTTGGCGAAGCAAAATCAAAACAGTGCAGAAGTACATGAAGTAGGTCATGGCCTTGGACTCTGTGCACGAACCTGATTGGACACTTCAATACCTTTGACCCAAAGTTATTGTTCATCAGCACTTCCATGCCATGAGGCTAGGTAGAGAACGTATGTACTCATTTCTGGCGATCGAGCAGCGAGGGAAACAATCAATTACCAAGGATAAAGCTAATTTGCTAAACGATATTTTATCTTGAATAGTGAGTTGAATGAGTAATAAAATATCAGATTTTTAATGTTCAATACGAGGTTGAAACACGGAGGGACCATGGTTGAAACCAGAGCTATCCAGCTGTAGCCAACCTGGACAAGCACATTTCACAGCGCCCTCAAACAGTCGATTGTTTTCACTTGTCATACGCGGCGTAACAGAAAAATTAAAACTTTCATAACTTCATTAATATCCAAGCCACGCCCACCAAAACCTTTTCAGTTCTAGCCATTTGAATTCTGAAGATGTCTACCAAATTTGACTGAAATACGTTCAGCCGTTTTTGAGAAAATGGACCAACAGACAGACAGACAGACACACAGACAGACAGACATCGCTGCGACATATGCTCACGTGTTCACACGTGAGCAAAAAAGTATTACGCCATGAGTTTAGGCATCAAACACAAATTTATCAGACCAATAAAACTTTGCTTGGGCGAAAGACAGCCTCAGGGACAAACAGCAGAGCTATCAACCCAGAGTAGTAAATTCAGAACTCACAACGTACTGCACCCAGTCATCTAGCTAAGACAACACTGTCATAACAGCTCGACCAATGATTTAATAGGAGATCGTGTTTATTTTTCTGGTTATTGTTCTTTATTGAGGTGCAGCCAACGAACAATGCACTTTTAAAGGGATCTTTACTACGACAAGATATATTGTGCATGACAAGTAATGTGAATTGACTAATTTTAAGTCATGAGGGTAATTAATTAGCTGTTCATAATTTGCCCTCCCACTGAAAATTTTTCGACTTACCCTCCCGCACTCAAACTTCATTTTTACCCACTCCCCACTTATTTTTGCCTGTTTCCCCTCCCCATTGTCAATTTTTGAAGCTCCCCTGCCCTGTGGTGAGAAAAACTTGCCGATTTCCCCTGCCCTCGAAAAAATTCCCCTCAATATTTGTCATTCCATTTCCCCTGCAGACATGAAGCTACCCTTACCCTGAGATGAAAAAACCTGTCGATTTTCCCCTGTCCTGTGAAAAAATTTCCCCTGAAAATTAACATTCCAATGCAGACACATACTGCAGTGGCCTTCTACCGGAAACACCATGGCTCAACTTCCCCTGTAGCTTCCCCTCTCTCCTCGTTTTTCGCCAAGCCCTACGGTCCCCGGGACAATCAACCGATATTTGCCCTGCCCGACAAAAACCTAAAATTTGCTCACTTGCCACCTAAAAATATGTCCCCTGCCCAAGCAAAATTAAAATTTCCCCTGCCCTCAAAATTGCTCCCGGAATAATTTTCAATGAATAGGTCCGTTGGCTGCAACTGTTTATTGGCTCGTTGTGTGTTGTTCTAGCTCAGTATTGTTGCTCAGTATTGACTGTATATGAAGCCAGGCTGTCGCCGAGGTTTCTTGTAAATGTCAAATGTGTTGCAGACGACAAGATTTCCAGCATTTGCGGAAACAGTGATTGTTTAATTTATGCGCAGATGATGTTTTTTGGCTAATTTTTGGCCCACGCGGTGGGCGAAGCCCACCTAAGTGGGCCTTTGTCATAGGTTGGCGTTTGTTAGTCTGTATGTGTGTCTGTAATATGTATGTGTGTGTGTGTGTGTGTGTGTGTGTGTTATGGATTTGTGTCGTCGATATCTCTCAAACTCATTCATCAAATGTCATGAAATTTGGTACACAGAATCTTTAGGATGGAAACTAGATCTGATTAGGTTTTGGGGGTTGTTGGTTGCATAGTTCAGCAGAAATTAATTTTTGAAGTAATATTTTGACTTATTTTTGCTCATTTTTGCTCATTTACATAGCAAGGGAGGATGCACTAAATTATGAGCAGTGGGGCATGCAGGACTTGCATAAATAGTATTTACTGTGACTACGATTTTTAGCTGGTGTGTTCATTCGAATGAGCTATTGTGGTACTGATGTTTTTAATTCTCTGTGTATGTCTGTATTGTGTTTGTCTGTCTGTTTGTTTGTCTGTCTAAGAATTATGACAATAAATGACACTTCATTTGTGTATGCAACTAACTTTCCTCATGATAGATATATATCTGGATTGACCAGACCAAAGTTGACAAAACTTGCTAAATAAATTGAAAATACTCTGATATAACATTAGTCTAAGTGGTTTAGCATTTTTGCATTACTAATAACTAATTAACATATTTAAGAGACTTTCCTACTAAGGAATATATATCAGTATAGTCTTGGCCAAAGTTGACAAAATGCCATGTACATTGCATTACTAAAATGGTGAAATACATGTATTTTCGATATAAATATACGGTATAAAGTTACTGATCCAATAACAAAGATGCCACCTATTTAATATATTAAAACTTATGAAAAAGTGCTGAGTCAGCACTTTTGCATCAGCGGCTTCTCAAAGGAAACCCTACAACTATGATGTTCTCTTAAATCAAGCATGGTGACATGGTTTTATATTTTTCAATAAAGCATCTTTCATTTAATCATTTGTGGAAATTTCAGAAAATTGCCAATATTCGATATTCGTAGTCTGTTTTCGAACATTTCTACATGCAATCCTATGCCATGAGTAATTTTACCTGTATTTTCGATATAAATATACGGTATAAAGTTACTGATCCAATAACAAAGATGCCACCTATTTAATATATTAAAACTTATGAAAAAGTGCTGAGTCAGCACTTTTGCATCAGCGGCTTCTCAAAGGAAACCCTACAACTATGATGTTCTCTTAAATCAAGCATGGTGACATGGTTTTATATTTTTCAATAAAGCATCTTTCATTTAATCATTTGTGGAAATTTTAGAAAATTGCCAATATTCGATATTCGTAGTCTGTTTTCGAACATTTCTACATGCAATCCTATGCCATGAGTAATTTTGCATAGCCTCTAGGTAGTCTACTTATACTACCTTAAGGTAGCATTAACTCACAGTACAATAAATTATCCACAATTCAGTTTGAATTGTACACACAACGTTAGAATGTTTAGAACTTTTTCGTTCTGCCTGAAAGCAGTAATATAAAACCTCTAGATAATTATTAATTACATCTATTAAAAGTATGTTTAGATATTTTACTATAAATTTCAAAGAAATCGTTAAATAACCATACAAGTCACATTCTCCAGGTAGTACAAATGCCAGACTTTTGGGTAGTAAGTTATGACAAACTGAAGGGGTCATTCTCTGTGAAAAGTCAGCATGTAAATTTATTTTGTCTTTCTGCTTGGAATAAATCAATATCCTTTTGTTTCATAAAATAAGTGCAACTAGTCTCCCTACTTTCCATTACTTTATTCTGTATGGCTGAAGACACAATCAGTGGAAAAAATTACAAAAATGCTATCTTCTTTCTCAATCAAGCATATTTTTCTAAATCATTTGAAATAGGAATTGAGAAGAATGGTGTCCATAAAAGTACGTTTTCAGAATTTTAAAAACTAGTCTGTCAATTTATGTACACATGGGAGACCCAGTAGACCACTGAGGAGTTTCTGAGTGTACCAACCATGATGAATTATGGGAAATCTCCAGTACTGTGAATCTTTTTTTATACAAAACAAAAAAAAAACAAAAACATCGAAATAAGGAAATTGTTGGCAAGGTCCTATGAAGAAAAAAATACATAGAGTATTAAAAACCCCACCCTTTAGTACAAAACGATCCAGCCCTAGATCACGTGCAACATCAAGTGCGCAAGCGCATACAGTCAACGTCGTCATGAAGGTAGTTGCTCCAAGGCCGACGTGATTACTTGCTAGCAACCGTGATCGGTATGACTGTTGCAGTGTGAAGTATTTAACGTAGCTTTCTTTGAGAACTATACGGTGATATGTTGTTGATATACCGTACAGCAGGTAAGTTATTTTATGGCTTTTTCAGAGTGTGAGGTGTCATGTCTGATCACAGCACTGAAAATAAAGTATTGAAGCATAGATAGCTCCGATAACTTCTGCCAACTGCCATACGCGTTGCCCTTTCCGAATTGACGTTACGCTCGACCGAAAGTATCTCTATACAGTACCCCTTTCTCAATACAGATTTAGCCTTATAGTGCTTTATAGATTGCCCAAGGCTCCAAAAATAAAAGTGAGTTTGTGTTATTTCATTTGAATGTTTACGCTCCAGTTTTCAGTGAAAAAAATCGATCGGCTTTTTCTCGTATCTTTGTAGAATGTAAATCAACATGAGAAAGATACGGTAGAGCAGTTACCAGTGCATCTCTCTCTCTCTCTCTCTCTCTCTCTCTCCTCTCCTCTCTCTCTCTCTCTCCTCTCTCTCTCTCTCTCTCTCGTCCAGCATACCATTTTCAATGGTGTTGTTTTATTTTATTTATCGACATAAACACAGTCCCTTCAAGAGGCAGTGACATCGGAGTGCATGTACCGGTTCGCGTTCATCTCCTTGCGCTCGCTTTTTTTTTATTCCTGCCGTGTTTCATATCATACACACTGAACTTGAGTTGCTAAATGTTTGCGGTCTTATAATAACGTGAATAGAAGGATACACGTTAGATGGAAGCATTGATGGTGAAGTGATAGTGAAATTCAAGCAATATACTTTGGCAGTCTTTCGTCTACAGGACGTGTGATGAACGCGAAACTCACATTGGCAAACCAGCTACTCGTAGCAGCAACCGCGTACGCCAAAACAAATTCCTAGTGACAAGTCGAAATCAAAACGGCGACAACAGTGAAAAGATGAAAACGTCGATACGACATTTTTGTGAAATGCAGAGGCCGAGAGGAACTCTGTAACCGCTATCGCTTCTTCCTAATGAAACTTACAGGCAAATTACCTCGTCCGTAAAATGAAATAAACAGCAATACTGAACCATCCAAGAAGCCGCAATCATAAACGTATGAAAGACGTCCATTCTGCAAGTGAAATTCCACCATTCAGAAAGTTGCAATGTAAACACGATTGAGTGATGGTGTCGAATGCGCAAAATCCACGCACTCTCCGTAATTTTTAACATTGCTCGGGTAGGGAGAGAAAGTTTAATTTGCTCCTTGGCATTTAATATTTGACTTGACCTCCAATTTTCAATGATGTTTCAAACAAACAAAGTTCATCGTCTCTGTCATCTTGAACATGACATATATAACCCTTTCTTTACGGCTCGCTAGCTACTCTCAGTCGAAGACATTAACCACGTATTGGAATACTGATCACTTCAAGGCCAAAATTTGCATCGTCACTATGGAGACTAGCGGTTTGTTTCTGAGTAAAACAGACTGAATTCCGAGAACGCGGCAACTATTATCTAAACGCTGCCAATCACAGGATTTGTCAGCTACGTGAAATTTGTAAAATTTGTTAACTTTGATACATTTATCTGTCAATCATTACTGAATGCATCAAAACACGGATAGCCGTCCCGGGGTCATGAACATTTACAAATGAACAACAACTCTGTAGCGGATCGATACTTTTTGACAAAATGAATGGGCCGAGGCCCGAATGGTGTCATATATTGCCCATTCCGTATGTCTTCATTGTTTTGCAAGATTGTGAAATTGTCGATAGCTGTTCGTAATATTTTTTTATTTGTTTCGTATTTTTATGTAGCCTGATGTTCAAATAGGACTCTAAAGTTGTATAACGTAACCATGCGAACATCATCGAAAACAGACTTTGTTTTAACGCACGACTTTTGAAGACTTCGTATAGCCAATGGTCTTCATGATGTTTGAACTAATAGTGTTCCCGCTGGTATGGGATATAAAAGCTAGGCTTTACCGCGTTTTTTTTTTGTTATTTCGTGTAATGCACTTATCAGTGTTTTCCACGGGGACAGGTGTGCTGGGAAATTGATCGAACATCGTATTCCGGCAACTGGGAATTTGATCACTACGGTACGCCCAACAGGTGGGGATTTGACAATGTCCCAAAATAGTAATTTTTGTTTACTATTTTTTACATTATACTTGCAATGTTCCGTTCAGTTCAGCTTCGGCATGCAGATTGTAGCATCGGAATGGATCGATTTTCGTGCAACAATATGATACAATATTGCAATAATGCTCGTCTAGTGAGTGTTCTCCCGCTAAATTTAGCATAACGGTGTCGGGCCTGACAATAACGACAACACAATGACTTCACTAGTTCTATATTTCAACCGATTTGGAATTTACGTGTACACAAATGTAAATAGTACAGCCCTTAATTCTCTGTTTTCTTGGCTTTCATTTTCATTTGTAGCGTTCAAAACACACGGTTCACGAAGAGTGAGATTCACATGTTTCACATTCACATGGCTCATTTACATGTTTAATTAATATCAGTAATTAGGCTATGTATCAATATTCAGTGCATCGATTTAAATTGGTCATTTGCCTTTTGCTGATCATATCTAGTGTTAGTTGCAGTAAAAGGTTCATATCTATGACGTTTTAATCAATAGATCATTTGCATATTTAATGAAACTTTAATAAGGCAGTGTATCAAAATGCATTTGATTGGACTTCTTGGAGTACATTGGTTATACTTACTAATATATTTATTCATACTAAAAATATGATGACCATGTAACTCTGATTTAAAACTTGTATCTAATGAAATTCTGTACTTGGGCTATATGTTGAAAGTGAATGTGATATTTGTAACTTAATTTGATATGACTTCTAAGCTTCAGCAGCTATACTTACTTTAAGTCATGCTTGAAGTTTATGAGTATGTCATATTATAATAAGCTCATTTACACATTTGATGCCTTTAAGATAGGCCATGAACAAAACTGAATGAAGTAAATTTGATCCAAGGTTCGTTTAACATATATGCTTTCACTTAATGAGCATGCTATGAGTCCTCATACTTACATTTTGCAATATTTTTTGGAATACATTTTTGAAAGTTTGATGAGTTTCCCATATCATAATTAGTTCATTTGCATATATTTGCATACATTTGATATGTATATCCCTTTTTCTCTCCACAGATTTCTGAAGGGCTGACCATAATTAATAACCAATTATAGCCTGTGGCATTCACCTCCAGGGAGCACAGAAACGATAGTGAAAGATGTCAACTGTCAATCATACCAAATTCACTTACTTTGACCTGATCATGTCATTGCTCCTACACAATTTGAAATGCATAACAGTCCGACAAAACAACCCATCTGGAATCATTCATGTGACAACTCAATTAATTCCAAAGTTGCACTTCAAAAGTTTAACTTTATCTAACTTTATTGTAATTGTTGTGTAAATTCCTGAGTTTGTTCTTTGTCATTGTATAGTGTAATTTGAAAAATGCACATTGTTTGTTCATTTTATTAAAACTAATTGTCTCGCTTCATTTACTCTAGTAAAAGAGTTATTAATACTCATGTGTCATGTAATCATTGTCAATGGAAATATTTTGGTATTCCATTATTTATATACGCCCGTGTAACTTCAGAGACCCCGTGCTTGCTTTTATATCATAGGAACGCATATCCTATTTTTTTGTAAATTTTTATAGTGACAAATTCTATTATTCAATTAATCTTGCATTTTTCAACTATTTCCGCGTGGGCAACTTAAGTTTTACTTTGATTTTGTTCGTTATTGTTCTTTCCATCTAATTCTAGCTAGTTATTATTACTGCTTGTTCCTGGTCGTTATCGCTAATTACTATATTTAAAACCTCCATTTGCATTTTGATAAGGCATTCCGCCATGAGTTTAGGCGTTACTGTTGGGTGGTTGAACTTTGGACTCATTTATTTATACAACTGATAATGCGTGCAGGCAATCAACTGCCATGTCAGGATAGTGATGATACTTGGTAACCGGTATTTATCTATATGCCACGTCGAGGCAGTTACAAGCCTACTTGTTTTCATCGCTCACATATAATCTCTATGAGAATTCAGTATTAGAAAGCAACATGCACTGAAATTTCACAATCACATTTTTCTTATAACAGTTCTGGACATCTGGTTATGCATAAAAAGTGTGGAATACATTCACAGCTCATTCAAAATACTATATTGAAACTTTAGAATTGACACTTTTAAGTTCCTATCTTACAACTGACATGACAACAATTGCATTAAAACACAGAATGACTGAATGTTTAAAATACACACATATATATATAGTGAGAGGCGACAGAAAGAAAATGCCGCGTACGCGTAAGTAGACGTCGTCGTACTCTACATCTGATTTTAATCAGATTGATGCTTTGCACAAGAAGAACCATGGAGGTTACCTCCATGGTAGAACTACCCACCACCCGGGTAGAATACTCAACAATTTCTCGATCAGACTCGCATTCATATCCTACTCACCTGGGCGAAGTCAGCTGTAACAACTGCTCGGCTGAATTTCATTGACAAACTGAAAAACCCAATAACACACTATTTTGATAATGATTCTGGCATCTGCTGTTACTTTGTGTCATGATTTTGGATGACATCATTCTTTATTCTCGCTTTTTTCTTTTCAAGAGAGCCAGGATGAAGTCTTCATCTGACTCAATCCGCTTGTGGCATTCTGTCATTTCAGAAGGTTTTTGTTTTTTGAAAAAATAAATTCATTTTAACATAGTCACAAATAAAACAAATCTACGTAACTGTGAATGCATTAAAATTACAATGTGTCTTGTCTGAAAAAACAAATAATTAGCTTTTTAATTACAAAGATTATCATATGAATGCATTCAGGATGCATTCTGCTCCTTAAAGTCTTACAAGGCTTGAAAACTTTGCGATAAAATCCTCAGCTTGTATTCTGATCACTTGAAAATTATAAAATTATAGAGCCTGTTTTCTACTTGTTTCATGCGTACAAACCAAGCAGGTGCACTAGGTAAAACATTGAAACTATGGTATGGTTGTCAGACAGAAAGTTATATATGCCTTTTAAGATCAAGGTGAATACATGTAGGCCACATCAGGTTCATTTTTTTCACAGCATTTTATTGCAATGATGAATGCAAGAATGGGTGAACAAGATAAATGTATGTCTGTCGCTATGTTTTTGTTTTCAAAAAATGTAATCTTCATTGGAATCAGTGAACTGGAATAAAAGTTATGGAACACTATCTCAGATTTCTTTTCCTTTGAGTTTTTTATACGAAAAAAGTCTGAAAAAATACTCCCAAAGTGCCACCAAATAACACCATTTTAATCTCTGTTTTTCAAAAGCTCCAACGGCAGGAGGGGGGACACCCCCCTCCTGACCTCCCCCGCGACCGCTTACGCGGTCGCTTGTGGTGCTTCGCACCACTTCTTTACCCTCTTGTAAAAAATTCCTGGGGAGAACACTGATTTCTCTATAGCAAATACTGAATACTGAATCTGCATGACTAATCGTTTGTGTGTAGCAAATGCTGAATGACAATTACCTGAAAATTTTTCCACCACAAAAAGCAGGATTTAAACAAATCTTAAGGGACTTATGTAGCAAATTTCAAAGAAATTGGACAAGCCCTTTCAGAGAATACAGATTTTTTTACCTTAAATGGCATAAATTGCCCTAAAAAGACAAATATTGAAATTTCACCGCATCTATATACATCCAATCAATTTGGACATGCTGCTACAGAGAAATAGATGTTTTGATCAAAAAAGGGCAAAAATTTTCTAAAAACACAAATATGCAAATTTCACGATATTTTGCAAACAGCTTCTCAGCTTGTCAAAAGATGATCTGCAACATTTCGCGAAATCTATCACAATATAAATCACTAGGACATATGTATGTTGGGGTTACAGCACGCAATCTTATTTGCGCTAGTGATATGGATGGACATTGTATCCTCAGACAGCGTCGAATTAAAAAAAATTATAAATCTGAAAATTTACTCAGAAAAAAAAATAGCACAGCTTTTCTCATTTGAAAAATTTTTTTTTTATAGAAATTTACAATTGTAAAAAAATATTCACAATTTCTTGTGACCACCCCTCCAAAAATCTAATGACCCGTCCCTAAGGGGGTTGGATGGATGGAATTAGAAAATCAGGCGGACCAATCAGAGCACGCGTTAAAACTCCCTGGAATCCGAGATGGCGCCGGCTAAGTGTATAGTATGCAACTGCGACCTAGGCCCTAGAGATCGACGAAGGATCTTCACATCAACGTTTCCAAGGGACTTAGTTGGCGTTTAAAGCGAATTTTGTGGAGAACTGAAAGAGCATGTGGGATCCAAGTACATTTGAAAGCCATGCTTTGCCAAAGTAAATACTTTAGCGAAGCTGCAAGACAGTGTCCAGAATTTACGTACTCGCGTTGAAAATGTACGAGAAGAATTTACTGAAATCAGTCATGTATTCAAAACGTAAAAACAAAGACCCTGCTGCAAGCAAGTCTGACCGCAACTTTTCCCAGCTGTCAGCAAGACCTGTCAACCGAAGACATGAACACGCCAAATTCAAAACATCGACGTGCGAAAGAGAAAAGTTTGACTGCCCAGACCAAAAAGATAAAACCACACCCACCTTCCAAACGCCGACCTCAGCACACTTACACGGCGAATTGTACTCAGCGAAATAGCGAAATGACGAAATCACGATTTTTCCCAATTTGCACAATAAAGAAATAAAGATACTACACATAGAGAAATTACTCTGCCATAGAGTAATGCTGTGTAGAATCGATTTTAACGGTAGCGGTAAAGGCTAGTTTTGCACCAATTCTTTTCTCAGAGTTAATGTCAAGTTTCAAGTGTTAGAATCAAGATATTTAGTTCGAATTTTTAGGATAACTCTCTTAGTTAATACTTTCTCCAAAGAATATAAAAACTGTATATTTGTAGCCATGATTTTGAAATATGACACCAGTCAATATTAAAATTTAATTTTTCATATTTTTTTACATATTTGAATTTAATAATAATTGGATGGTATTAATATTACCAAATTAGTTATAAATATGTTGACACTATTAATTGTAAGATTGTACGGCAGGATTTGTAAATAAAATTTGTTTTTATGATTTTACATTGGTTTACATATCAAAAAATTATTAAAATTCTTTCAAATTTCAAAATGTGATTTTTCAAAAAGTACTTCAAATACAGGAAAATTGTGCCGTACAAATCTTATCTGTAACCTTGTTAATAGGCTGTAAAAATTCCATGTCCATATCTCATTTCAAAGGTTGGATTAAATTGGTATAAAATTATGTAGGAAAACTGTTATTCTGTCAAAAATGTTGAAAACAAGCCATATTTGCACCCCTCTTTTGAAGTCACAGGACATCTTTTTTGTTAATCTCACTTTTGACACCTTTTTGACACTCAAAGAATCTAAAAATGCATTTACAATAGCAGTCACGCATTCTGAATGCAAGCACTGCCTTGTCAAACTTTCCTGAAAAACAGTAAAAAGTGACTTTCCCTTTTCAAACATTTTTTTGAAAGCTAGGGGACCTCTACCATAGTTAATACACTAAGGACTCCCCAACTTCCTCTTATTTGGTCAGTTTTTCAGAAGTTTCAATGGGCTATAACTCTGCAATGCCTATGACCCCAAATGTCTAGTTTTTTTATTCCACAGAGAATGTTGACTACTTTTATATTTTAATAGTTTTATTGAAGTTTATAACTGACGCTCTAGCCTTTACCGCTACCTAAGCCGAAATACCGGGTGCGCACTGCAATCTGCACGGTGGATTCCAAAACCATATGTATGCCGTGCAGGTTGGAAATTGATAAGAAAATCTGCTGAGTTTAATCTGAACAAAGTCAAATTCAGTGAATCTGCACATGTTTTGATTCTCAACATCGAAGTTTAGCACCGAAAGTACGATAAATTCGGCGAAATCGCGCGATTGCGAACCCGGAAGTTGACAGCGCACAAAACCAAGTATACCTCGAGGCTTAGGGACAGACCGTTAGATTTTGGGAGGGGTGGTCACGATCGGATTGTGAAAAAAAATTGTACAACTGAAAATTTCAATTTTTTTTTCAAATGAGAATAGACGTGCAAATTATTTTTTCTGACTCTTGCAGATTTATTTTACTCAATTGTGTTCTAAATATTTTGTTTATTTTGCAATGTAGTGTGAAGATATTTCCTTCAAACTTTCTGTTCTTGAATTTTTTTTCCGTTTCTGACCACCCCCTCCGAATATCTAAAGGTTTGTCCCTTAGATCTCTTGTACCAAGATAAAAATGTTTTGCGTAAGCGTGCACGCGTACACGTAGTTTGGCAGGAGTATGTGATAAAACGGCGGCCAAACAAATAAACTAAACCGACAATGGTATCATCGCTAATCAGTGCCTTTTCTTTATACTGCAAAACACATGCCAGTAATAAACTTGTTGTGGTCGAAATACTTTTCATGTGACAGAAAATGACTTTGGTCAGTTTGGAAAAAAACATATGCCAGCTGTTTGTTCAGTCACTCGAAACTGAATTTGATTCCGAGGCCAATTTCAGGGATGTTCAACATGGCGTTTTACATGTAATGTTGTACTAGTAAGAGTAGGAGACGATTATAAAGCATACTCTAGGTGGCAGGTAATTTCTCTGTGTGTAGTTTCTTTATTTCTTCATTTTGCTATTTGGAAAAAATCGAAAATCGTGATTTCGCCATTTCGCGGAGTACAATTAGCCCACTTACACTGTGTTTGAAGCGTGTTTGTGCACAGCTTTTCTCTCGGTTTACTTACTGGTTTACGGGACTTGGTTAAGGTGCGTGATTTGTGAACGTGTGAGTTTGGTGAACGCTTGGAATGCAATGATTTGTGTTCTGTTTTCATGTGAACTGTGTGAGTAACATTATATGAACGCGTTGAGTGGGGTGAACGCGATACAGGGGAGTTTACCCGCACAAACTAACTCACTACTGTTATAGCTGCACCCCGGTGGTGGCAGTCCCCGGGTTGGTGGTACCCATGCGCGTTACCAAATTCAAGGAAAAGGGGGTGTTTTTCTTCAGTCATCTCGGAGATTCTAGGTCCGTGAAATGAAGAAAAAGGGTACTTTTTCAGAGTAACCTCCGAGATTAGGGGTAGTCCTTTCATAATCTCCCTAGGACACTAATCTGGTCTGGTCTCACTCACAAAGAAAATGAAAAAAAGTACCGTACGTTTGTATGTATATAGAGAACTCCAGATCCAAACGGATAAGGAACACAGTACTTTAGATTTCCCATAATTCATTGTGATTTGTATCCTCGGAGATACCTGAGTTAAGTCTGCTATGTCTCCCATGTGTAGACAAATTCACAGACTATTTATCAAAATTTTGAAAACGTACTTTTATGCAAACCATTCTTCTCAATTCTCATTTTAAATAATTTGGAAAATTATGCATACTTGAGAGAGGAGATAGCATTTTTGTGAAATTTGCCAGAGATTGTGTCCTCAGCCATACAGAATAATATGATGGAAAGTAGGGAGACTAGTTGCACCTGTTTTATGAAACAAAAGGATATTGATTTTTTGCAATGGAGGTGACAAAAGAAATCTGCATGCTAAGTTTTCTCAGAGAATGACCCCTTCAGTTCGTCATAACTTGCTGCCTAAAAAGTATGGCATTTGTAGTACCTGCAGAATGTGACTTTTATGGTTGTTTAGTGGTTATTTTCAAACTTTAACTGAATATCTAAACGTGCTTTTACTAGATATTATTTAAACTTATTCTGATGCTGCACACTAGTGCTTACATGCAGAACTGAAAAAGTTTTTAGAAAAGTAACCTTCAAGGATACAAATCAAAGAGTATTGTGGGTAATTTATTGTGCTGTGAGGAAGATGATTGTGTATGAATGTCACTAAAATCAGGTGAGGACAAACATTTGTGATGTATGTACATGTATACAAAGTCAACCTCCAGGGTCAACCTTGGAAGTCAACATACTAACCTCCTAGATTTCGAAAATAAGGGTATGTTTTTTACAGCTAATTTCTCCTAGATTTGCCACAATAGGGGTGTTTTTCTCAGAAATATTCTAGAAAGGGGGTACTTTTTCAAACTTGAGTAACAAGCGTTGGTACCCACCAACCCAGGGACTGCCACCGCTGGGAGCTGCACAGACTAAAAACGCGTTCTTTCGCTACCAAATTTTACACGAGGAACTTTTACAAATCATTTTATGTTTTGAAAATTTACCGACTTGAACCAAGTCTCCGCATGGTTTACAATCGTCCTGTGGGAAGGCAATCTTGCCCGAGTTACAGGATTTGATTGTCATGCATGGAAATCTTACTGCGTGGTGGGGATAAAGTTACTGGCGATTTTCCCGTCATTCAGAAAGGTGGCGAAAAGTTCCGTTTCAGCGATCGTGGGTTACGAAATGTATGGCAATGCTTTGTATCGTGTGAAGCGTTAGATATTTCTCAAAGAAAAAATCGACGAATATGGCGATAGTGCAGAAGATGTCTCAACCAGTGCCGTCGCACGAGGTGTGAGAAGCCGATGGTCAGTTGGGGAATGGACTTTGAAAAAACCGACTCTTGTAGTCTATGAAAAATTCACCGATGAGAATATTTCTTACTGTGATGAATCTGTGAATTTTTTTCTAACAACACCAAACAAAATCCGGTTCTTTGATTTCCAGTTCTTGCATATTTCACAAAGTCCTAGTCCATGTTTTCGAGCCATGCTTCTAGTTGTTTCTCCCGCGGCGTGTCGATGTTCTGTTCGGGTAAATCCTGTTCATCGTCTCACAATTTTACAATTTTCCAAAGATATGAACAACAGAATAGCCGCCGGCCGCGCCATTGACATGACCACGATGTCTGAACAAGATCTAAGAAATGGGTAGAACTTTTCTATTTCGCGCCACGATCTTTTGAGTTTGGCGGATTGATGTTTTCACCTGACAAGTTGAACGACACCAGCTGGGAATATTTGCGGTAAGACGCGCTGGCGGCTGGGCCTTTGTTTTGACGTTTTGAACACATCAGCATGAAATATATACAGCGACCACGAATGTAAAATACTCGCGTATTAATACACTGGTGTAAACAAGCGTGGCAAACACTAAAGTTATATGTTAAATGTGGCTGTAATCACTTCAAAGAACATGTTTGAATCTAACTAACTACTCTATCAAGAATGGAAACCAGCTTTCGTGGCATGAATAATAATCAGGTCGCGGAAAGACGCACTACTTCAATATGAGCGGATTACCACACAGTAAAGACAATATGTGGGACACAAACTCGACCTTGGAAAGTTGTCTAACACACGAACGTTACTATAAAGCACAACACACACTAAAACAACGGTGTGTACTATATAAACGGCTTTGAAATATTTAAACCGGTACTGCCAAATTTCACCTGGTTACACGTACGTGCAAACAATCACCTGCCATGTCAGGATAGAGATGACCCTTTCTGTTGACCCATACACGTCAGGACAGTTACAAGACCATGTTTGTGTTGCTCACAAAGGGCTCTTGACTCTTTCATTCCTGTGGGTCTCTGTGGCTGTGCCTGAATGAATTTTCGTTTTGATCATAACTCAAAAGGTCCCCGGCCACAGTAAATTTGACTCACTATTTGGTATGTTTATGAAATCGATGTAGCTCTGAAGACTGTGTACGGTTTTATATTGAAAATAAGAAAAATAATTGCACTTGTTAAAATTCGCAAACGGAGCCATCAATTATATAGAAGTCAAGTGAAGTTTCTAGGCATACGCAATGCTTCACATTATTCACAGAATCCAAATAACTATGATGATGATAACATACGGGACCTATAGTTTACACGCGTCCCTAGGGAACTTTTTGTTGTTTAAAGTTGTCAAATAGTGTTGCGATGTATCTTTGATTAAAAAACAAACATACAAGTAAACAAAAACCAACCAAAGTGACTAAATGAAAAACAACGCAGATCACGATGGACACATATCAATCAAAATAAACAATTTTTGATGTATTGTTTTATCACAGTAAAAATATAAAAAATACGTCAAGTAGGGGTCCTCTTCACACAGGTATCCTTCCACCACAGTTAACTGAGTGAGGTGAATTTGCCTTTATTTCGACAACTTACAAATATGAAGACAAGTATATAGTGTAAAAACTCTTCCTTCTATAATTAACAACGTTTGTAAATTGTTGACCTTTGCATGACGGTATAGTTTTTCTCAAGTTCACTTCGCTACAATTGCACTCATTTTCATGGGACGTCGACTTTTCACCTATGATATTTAATTGCATGAAATCAATGGGCGAACATATTCTAACCGGGGCTCTATTTCTGAAATGGGAATTGCATATGGCGCAGATTTGGAGATATGATCTGTTGAACATTTTGGTCCCTTGTGATCACATATGGGATTTATCTAAATTAGGAACGTGCTCATCAAGACGAAACAAACCGCTCGCCAATAGGAGAAAGCCTGACAACGGTTGTAAAGGTACAAAGACGAAGCAAGTAATACGGTACTTTGATTTGTCGAGACATCAATATGTCGTACTCGCACTACGGATATTATGCGTTGCTGGTGTCATGTATTTCGCAAAGTTATGCAAGGGCACTAGTTAACGAATATGACGCATTGGACACTTTCAAGATCATAATCCATGATTTGATGATCGCATTCGCAGTGTACACATTGGTATTGAAGTTTATTAATAACCTGACCATCATTGTGTCCTCGATGAAAATGAAGTTATCAATCAAAATTATTACATTTTGTTGTGGAATGCTGTATCATGCCTATGCTCTCTTCTCCTACCTGATATTAGGCCTTTGCAGCTTGGCCGAGGGAACTTTGAACGTACTAAATGTATTTTGCTTGAAATGTGTAAAGTTAGCTGACAGATTGCGGAACAGGCCTTTTGAATTATCAGTGTTTCTACTTGGTATTGCGACTTTGGTCTTGTTTATAATGCATTTGAGGAAACGAAGACGAATGGCAAATGTGATTGAAAAGGGACAGGGCCAAGTGCAATACAACAACGATATTTACTTACAACTTCTATCTGCACTGATCTATGTTTGGCTTTTCGCGTTCGCTGGATTAGTAGTAGATCATGATTGTTACGTGGATTTAAAGACGACATCCTTCAATAATCTTTATGCTGTGATGACAATATTACTCACTGGAGCAGCATATGATGTATTACAAATGTTCAAAAGTGCCATCGACAGCATGACCTACTTGGTGTCATGGCTAATAGAAGTAGTCATTCCCATCATAAGTAGTCCCTTGACACCATGACCTTCTTGATGCCACGGCTAATAGAAGTAGTCATTTCCATGATAAGTAGTGCCATCGACACATGACCTTCTTGGTGTCATGGCTAATAGAAGTAGTCATTTCCATGACAAGTAGTCCCATCGGCACCATGACCTTCTTGGTGTCATGGCTAATAGAAGTAGTCATTTCCATGATAATTAGAGCCTTCGTCATCATGACCTTCTTGGTGTATTGGCTAATAGTAGTAGTCATTTCCATGATACGTAATGCCATCGACACCATTATCTTCTTGGTGCCATTGCTAATAAAAGTAGTCATTTCCATGATAAGTAATGCCATCGACACCATGACCTTCTTGGTGTCATGGCTAATAGAAGTAGTCATTTCCATGATAATTAGTGCCATCGTCACCATGACCTTCTTGGTGTCATGGCTAATAGAAGTAGTCATTTCCATGATAAGTAGTGCCATCGACACCATGACCTTCTTGGTGTCATGGCTAATAGAAGAAGTCATTTCAATGATAATTAGTGTCATCGACACCATGACCTTCTTGGTGTCATGGCTATAGAAGTAGTCATTTCCATGATAAGTAGTGTCATCGACACCATGTCCTTCTTGGTGTCATGGCTAATAGAAGAAGTCATTTCAATGATAATTAGTGCCATCGACACCATGACCTTCTTGCGTCATGGCTAATAGAAGTAGTCATTTCCATGATAAGTAGTGCCATCGTCACCATGACCTTCTTGGTGTCATGGCTAATAGAAGTAGTCATTTCCATGATAAGTAGTGCCATCGACACCATGACCTTCTTGTGTCATGGCTAATAGAAGTAGTCATTTCCATGATAAGTAGTGCCATCGACACCATGATCCTTCTTGGTGCCATGGCTAATAGAAGTAGTCATTTCCATGATAATTAGTGCCATCGTCACCATGACCTTCTGGTGCCATGTTAATAGAAGTAGTCATTTCCATGATAAATAGTGCCATCGTCACCATGACCTTCTTGGTGCCATGGCTAATAGAAGTAGTCATTTCCATGATAATTAGTGCCATCGACACCATGATCTTCTTGGTGTTCATGGCTAATAGAAGTAGTCATTTCCATGATAATTAGTGCCATCGACACCATGACCTTCTTGGTGTCATGGCTAATAGAAGTAGTCATTTCCATGATAATTAGTGCCATCGTCACCATGACCTTCTTAGTGCCATGGCTAATAGAAGTAGTCATTTCCATGATAAGTAACGTATGTGGTTTACTAAATGCCACTTTTGATCTACCCGTGGAAAATCATGTTCAGTTTATTCTGGGAGGCTTTGAAATTACTCGTAGATGTTGTTATGAAGTTCTTTGAGTTGATTGAAAGATTGCCTAACAGACTTTTAGTTGTATTAGTGTTATTACTCACTTTAGCTTGATCTTGCGAGTGAAGACGAGAAGAGAAACAACAAAAGACAGATCGCTACAAAAACAACGCGAGACGGAACGGAAGAAGAGCTTGTGCGTCGAGCGCAAACAACAGGAGAAAAACATAACACCAGACCCAACAATCACATATCTACGTGCAAAGACCAACTCGAAACGGAACAGGAGAGGAGATTGTGTGTCGTATGCAAAGAGGAGGAGAAAAACATAATGACTGTACCCTGCAATCATATATGTATGTGTAAAAAGTGCAGTGACACCATTTCTCGTAGGAATAAAATGTGTCCATTGTGCAGAAAACAGTTTTTTAAGAGTTTCAAAGTTTTCTACTGATTGATGTGTTTTATATATCACCCCATGTGTCATTTGCAGCAGAAGTTATGTATTCAATATCGCTTAAAATTCCACTCAGGTGATTTATGATCTGTTTTCAAAATTATAAAATGCTTTCGTCACATATAACTATTTGTAGGTAGTATTTATAGGTATAATGGTGTGAAAATTGACATTTAATTCTAACTGCTAGGTTTCCGTACTATTTTTCTAATTTAATTTTAGGACGCCTTCAGAAATTACAGGGGGTGGGCCAGAGGAATTGGGGAGGGTCACTTTTTAGAGAACAGTTCAAGGGCTAGGGTCACTTTTTATAAATCTATCTTTGGGGAAGGTCACTTTTGACAGAAGCTGATTTTATGGCCAAAACGTTGATTAGTCCGTGCGATATTTCCTGAATAGGAAATCGCCAACAAAATACGTACACATTATCCACAAGTTTCACAAGCAAAGAAGATGCAGTGGTATCCTACATTAAACCCTTGAACAGTTAAAACTGATAAAAGACAAGAGACAAAAACATATGCAACAGGTGGAAAAGTGTATATCAATTATCAAATGTATATAAATGCAAAGATATTGTCAGTTTTATATTGGAAAAAATGTGCATAGTTCTCTCATAGACTACCATGTACAGTAAATCAACTTTTGAGTGAAATTCCAAAATCAAATTTCTTGCACAACCATGGACTTATAACCACTCTAGTTTAATCAAAAACATTAATATAAATAATCAAGCGCACATACATGCACAGATTTACCTAGTTTTGTATTGGAAAAAATTATTCATAGTTTCATCATAGACCGCCATGCATAGTGAATCAACATTTCGGTGAAATTCCAAAATCAAATTTCTTGCACAACCATGGACTTGTAACCACTCTAGTCTAATCAAGAACAAAAATGTAAATAATCAAGCATACATAAATGCACAGATTTATCTAATTTTGTACTGAAAAAAATAATTCATAGTTTCATCATAGACCGCCATGCATAGTGAATCGACATTTCGGTGAAATTCCAAAATCAAATTTCTTGCACAACCATAGACTTGTAACCACTCTAGTCTAATCAAGAACATTAATATCAATAATCAAGAGTAAACAAATGCAAAGATTTACCTATTTTTGTATTGGAAAAAACTATTCATAGTTTCATCATAGACACCATGGATAGTGAACCAACTTTTTAGATGAAATTCAGAAATCAATTTCTTGTACACAAATGCACATTTTACTTCCCAATTCAAGCAAAGTACATTTAAATTCATTATCAAACACACACACACACACACACACACACACACACACACCACACACACACACACACACACATATATATATATACATATATATATACATTTATATATATACATATATATACATATATACATATATATAATATATAACAATATATATATATATATATATATATATATATATATATATATATATATATATATATATATATATATATTATTGTGTGGGGAAAATTGTCAATAATTTGCCTGATAGACTCCATGTATTATGATTTGATAGTTTGGATGAAGCACTAAATGAGCCACATCTTGCCTTCTTATGGTTGCACAAAATATGGTGACCCTCCCTAAACTGTATGAAATACCATATCTCTTCAAAAATTCTTGCGTGATAGATTGCGACTGTCCCTTCAAAACACCAGCCCTCCCCTCTTTGTTATGTAAATTTGCTGATACTGTTTCAATTATTCCTGGGGAGAATACCGCAGTGGTGGGGGGGGGGGTCAAGTTTTAGAATGTCGGACAAGGGGAGGGTCACATTTTAGACAGGAGGATAGTAGAAGGGTCACATTTTACGGTATAGGTGTGCGCAAATTCCCCGGCCCACTCCCCTGAAGGGTACTGAAAGTCTCTTAGTTAATTGAAGTGTATTTATGGGAATTTTTTGGTACGGAAATTAGCTGATAATGGCTTAATATCAATGAAGAATACTCAACGACCTTTAATCCTTCTTAATCGACGTTCCTTTGTTAAATAATAATAACATTTGTAGGTTTTAAAAAATTGACTGTTGTCTTTCTTCCGATACCTATGTGAGCCTTGAAAATCTATTGCAAGCAGCGTAGTCATTAGAATACCGCAACTACTTGGTCATGTCATGGTAGAAGGATAACCTCCATGTTTTTACACTTGCTCAAGTAAGTTAATGCATGGGTGATTGTACCCGACAAGCCAAAAAGTAAGAAAATGGTCTTTATTTTCTCTCTTATAAACCAGCAGATTTCATTGATATTTTGCCAACTTATTTGAATTATTAATTTCTTCTATAAATTATGTCTAAATCTTGACGAGTTGAGTCACGTGACCAAAACTAGTATTTTTTCCGCCAAAATTCACGTCTTTATCAATGCAATATTCTAATCGATACCAATAAAAAATTTCATCATACTCATTCAAAAATACATGGCACTTATGGAAAATCTATCTACATTTCTTGCTGACATTCAAAACATCCACGTAAAGTTTTTTTGGTTTTGAAGAATTATTATGTAAAATTCAATAACTTTACATCTGCAAGTGGGTTTAACACTAGTTCTATCCCATTTTGCGTTAATCGGTCATAATATTTGAAATATTTTGATTTTTAGCGGTTGTAATTTTTTGTTATTTGCAATATACAATTATGGCGAGAAAAGACAGATTTTCGTCACGTGACTTGGTTTTGGTACCACACTATGATAAAGTTCATCTTGATCAAAAGCGAAACACACTTTGGGCAATTTTCACAATTTCTGACCGGGTCTATTTACACGTACGTTCAAACTGATTGTACATTAAGTAAACCTTTGACCATGCATTAACATACCAGAGTTGGTGAACAGCAGGGCCAATGAAGATTATAAAGTGCATACATAAAGAGTGAGGGTCGTCTTGGTGAACCTCACATCACTACATGTGACGTCATAGATAGGACAATTTTTCACCCATCTCAAATGATATTTTCAATCAACGTACTAACAAATGCTCAAATCTAGGTTGTACAAAGTAACTTTTGCCGTAAACATGCGGCTCTTCTTTGGCAGAGTATAAGATCTGTAAAAGAATTGCAAAATTTTATTGTGAAATGATTTGTTTTGCAAACATGTACATATTAATATTAATATCAACCAGTGTATCTTAATAGTTGATGACTTGATGTTTTTAAAGGATTGATTGCTTTGCTCTTTGTGATGACTTTGAACAATGATATCACAAACCACATAGGTAAGATATCCTGTCATTGAAACAAATTTATAGACGGAGATTGACCCTTGACACGGTGAACTGTTGAAATGCAGTTTGGCAACACACATTTGCTGTTTTGCGATTTGTTGCTTGTTCACTATGTCGTTAGAATGAGAATAAGGCCAAAGTAATTAAATTCTTTGTTTTGCGTCCCCACACCCGCGTAGGTTTTTAAGGTTTTCATGATAAACACACAAAATGTATTTGAATAGGAAATTTTAGGACATGACCGCTTAGCTTTTCTGAACTAAAATTTTGTTACAATTTTTTATTTGCTGCAATCAATTACATGGTGTTAATTTTCCATTTCCACTCCCATTTAGAGTGGACGCAAAAAAAGAATTTAATTTACTTTGGCATAAGTCACACTGGCGTTTAAGTACTGTAATTTCCTTATGTGCCCAGACTTTACTAATATTGCTGACGGAGCGAGTATTGTTCCGGACAGATAATCGAATATTATTTGAAGTCTTTACATAATAATCTCTGTAAAATAAGAGGTTTCGTCAGTGTCAGTGAAAAGTCAATAGTTAACGGCGTGTTTTCTTCTTACTAGGTAAAGTTATGTTATAGTTTTGTTGAGGTAGTTTGACTTTCGGTCTGTATCAATATCATCATATATAAATATTACTTGCGTTAACTGAAGACAGTATGACATCAGAAATAATTATAATGGAAAATATATAGCCAAGAAGTATATGTATCCTTTTGCATGGAAAAAAATTGTATATTTAAACAATAATGGACGTGCTCTCAGCCCATTAAAGGCGAAACAACATTGCTGTGTTGTATGCGAGTTGGGAACCAAGCACTATGAGAATATTGGGAGTACATCATCTTTATATTTGGACAGTTATATGGACACTCTGAATTACCGTAAATTTCTATACTTTTTAAAAAAGTCAATTTTTCTCCCTTAAGTTATCAATAGTATTTTGTGTTCGTTTTCTGATGCCGTTGATTAACACTTTCTTGGTAACATGACTGTGACCTATGTAAGATTTATGTTGATACTGTGAAATTTGTTTTCTCTGTTTATTGTAACCTTGTACGTTACAGGGGACAATCCACAACGATTTCTCTCTCATAAAGCTTACTTGTGTACTTGTGATTATACCATGCAAAGTTCATGTTTTAACCAAAAGTGGGAAGTGAGTATGTTTCCGGTTGTTTGCAAGGCCATGGCAGAAAAACATAATTTGCTCAATACGTTGTATTCACCACATGAAACAAATGACAGCATAAACAGACAATATATGAAATACAATCTCTCAGTTTATTTTTCAAAGATCCATTCAAAAACATAACTCAACCGAAGGCAGTAAAAGATAAGGCAATATCAGTTTTAACATGACAAGCCAGCCTAAGGACAACTCAACAGTTGACGATGATTTCGAACGATGATAAAACTGCGATCTTAGATTCATAACGTGAAAGGCAAGTGCAGTAAAGCACGTATCTTTAAATTGTAAATTTAGACTCTTGTATGTTTGGTTATACAATTAATATATTATTGTATTTTTTCACAAAGAGAGACTTGTATACGTTTACAGATGGTATGAAATTTCTTGTTTCCGTCCATAGTGTTTTCGTGAGCTTGCAAATACCATGAAAAGTTTGTTGTTTTTATGAATATTTACTAAATGCATTTTCTAGATATTATGAATCATTTTCATTTTCTGATGAATGCAGATTGTATTAAAATTTCTCTGTTTCCTCTTTCATAGTGACCTGTGTAAGTTTCTTTTTTCCGATTAGTGTTGGCCTGAGAAAGTTTCAACACGTGCACGCTAATAAATTTTTCGAAGTAGTAGTTACACATATCAGCCTGTAGATTCTGTGAAATCTTGCTGTTTGTCATAAACTGTAAAATAATGTGTGTCTCGAGGTAATAACATGTAAGCAGTGCAGTACTCTACTTAAACACGCCTAGACTGGGCCAGATCATTAGCCCTTTCCTTTAGAGTACCGTAATTGTGGCCCTCTGAGGGCATCATGACCTTTGAGGACGCCTCCTAAGGGCTTTGTAGCTCAGGGGCGGCTGGCTGGAACCCTCATACCTCACCAGGACGATGTGCTGCATCCCTATTTTCAGTTTAGGCCACATAAGTTTACTTTTATCAAAGTTACCAACAAATTTAAAACAACTATTTCTTGTAAACGTTTTGGGAAGTAACTTTACCATATTATAATTCACCGACTACAGGGATTTCGCAAAGTGAGTGTATGTGCTAATTTGATAATGGCATTCACCTGTTCAAAAAATTGATTTTTCTTGTCTTTACCTTAACAAACTACGGTACCTACTCACCTAGCTAACTAGGAAGCGATTTAAAGGTGACGGTGGAATCATAAAGTCGATAAAATGATGGCTCAAAGACCGAGCTTGAATATTTATGGCAATTTTTAGCTTTGGCCATTCTATTCAGTAGTTCAATGAAGCGCGAGCACACATATAATACACGTTAGAATACATCGCACACCAAATCAACGAATACATTATTTATCTGTGCACAAGTTGAACTACCCACAATTCAGCAATTTCTCGATCAGATTCGCACTCACAATCTACGGTTCCTACTCACCTTGATTGAATTTCATTGACAAAAGGAAAAAATTCAACAACACACCGTGACAATTTGAAAAAATGACTATAGCAGCCGCTGTTATTTTGTGCCATAATCGTTCTTTATTCTCGCTTTTTTCCTTTCAATAGAACGAGGATGAAGTCTTCATTAGGCTCAATCCGCTTGCGGCATGTCTATTAAATTCCAGTGTGAAAACTTAAATACTTGCCTGAAATATGAGATGCCTTGTGTGAATTTCATCAGGTTTGAAACGCTTTTGCGAGGAATCACGCCCCCTATCGACACTAGCTTCTTACGTGATATCCGTCCATCTCTCTACGTAACATGCATGAGGGTGATTATTTCACATACGAAGTGGTCTAGAATATTCTGAACGATGTCGATATGGAGAGAGAGAGAGAGAGAGAGAGAGAGAGAGAGAGAGAGAGAGAGAGAGAGAGAGAGAGAGAGAGAGAGAGAGACTTAGGGAAGCGTTTGCAAGGGGGATCATTTCGCTCTCCATTGCCGCCAAAACAGTCATCACGCATTTCGTAATAATATATAATATTGCACAAAGGGTGTGAATATATACAGGTATTCAATTAGTAACAGTTTTTATTAGATTACATATCAGACAGAACTCACGCTCTTTAAGTGAGTTAGGGAAATCCAATCGAGCCTGGTGCAGTGGAATGAAATAAAGAAGTTTATTCTACGTCTTCAAGGTAGTCTATCATATTGCGGAAGTCAGACCAGGATGCTCTGTGCAAAACAAAATCGCCACCAGTATTCGATTGTTACGGACTACGAGGGTTTGATTCCATAGAAGTAAACGCTGAAACCAGTTGGAAGCCAATTACTGCAACACAGGAATTGGCATGCAAAATAAAATCCTCTTGTTAAATAAAACCATGATAAGCAGGAGACAAACACGTGTAAAAGTAAGGTTGTTGTAGTTTAAATTTCCTCCATGCAGGGATCACAGGCCACCGGCGGGTTATTTTCTATCATCATTATGCGTGTTCACGATCGTTGTTTAGAAGTCGGTTTGCTTCAAATTCTGTGTAATTGACACTCAAAAAAACTTGTATGTTTTTGCTTTACACTTCACGTGGGCCGTATAGGGTCAAGCGGCTTTTATTTTTCTCTGATTTTTTTTATTCCGTTCAAAATACTCTAAGGATGTTTCATTCACACTTGAAAATACAGTTCAGTTTCTCTAAGTATGTCGGTTAGCTTGCGTTGAAATGAGCAGGTTCATAATACACAGGCATCATAGCTCAGGCTACTCGTTAGCCACTGCTCGTCCGTATGGATATGTGCCTCGTTTTGGTTTTCAGTCTCGTTTTATTCTTCGAAGGGACTCATTGTAAGAGCATTTCTCGATTGATTAGTCTCATTCTACCGATGCATTCGATAATCTGCTTTGCCCAGTTCGACATTTGAAGAAAAGTCCAAGCCAAATAATCAGAAATTGGTGTTCCCTTTACTAATGGGGGTTGACATCCTCCAGACTGTTCAAAGCTTGTAGACATTTCCCTTAATGTTACCAGTACATATTCCTTCTGACGACACCTTATTTTGATCATACGATAAAAACCGTCTTTTATCAAAGAAAATTTGATTTGGCCACGGTCTCCCATTAATTAATATTTAAGTATCTTCAGATCTATGATGTGAGTTCAGATAATTAGACTCGTTGCTCATAAAATCCGCTGTGTGACTTGGCGACTTTAAATTGCTTTCTCTTGACAAACGGTCCAAAGCTTGCCCTGCCATAGGTTACAAAATGAACCTGCGCTCCAAGCCAAAGTAAGTTCTGCGCAGGTTGTGCTCGCTGTCATGATTGGCCCAAACGCGCAATTTTTCTTCCTGCAGGCGGATTAATTCAAAAAAGGCCCTTGTTAACGCTGTTCTAGCCGGCTCTCGTTTATCATTTTTCTCGGTCGATTTGTCAAATGCGTTGTATGATCCTCATGGGGCGGATTACCAGTTCTCTGCATCCCTAGATTAACACAGTTACTTCTCATTAAAACTGGAGTTGTCTGCAATACTACAGTGAAGGGATATAAAAGGAACTTTTAGATGTTTTCACCGAGAAACCGATTTGAAAGACCCGGATGAAACAATAGCGTACGATATATTTCTCACCAAGCGTCAATATAAACGGTTTGTAAAATTTTAGAACACTTACATTCAAATAACGAGCAGTACGCTCAAAAATATAATACATACAAGTTGCTCTTTTGAGAAAAAAATCGTCACTGCCAAACCCGCCATTGAATTTGTAAACGCAAACTCTCCTTTCATTAAATCGTATGAAAACAGTTGTGCTTCGACGAATCGTGCTCACGCATACGCCAGTCGCGTCGCTCTGATATTGCAGCGACCTAATTTGCAATGCTGATTTATGCAAATTTCGAGTAATATAAATTTCTTTCGTATCGTCATTGACACTTGAGAATAAATTGTAGTGCATGCAGTGTGCACTCTCACACATTATTTCTGCACGTATGCAGAAGTTTTGGATCGCGC
Organism: Ptychodera flava; assembly: GCF_041260155.1. Taxonomy (NCBI): domain Eukaryota; kingdom Metazoa; phylum Hemichordata; class Enteropneusta; family Ptychoderidae; genus Ptychodera; species Ptychodera flava. The sequence continues at coordinate 21,041,318 of NC_091934.1, read as the reverse complement.
TCTGACAAATACCGACGTTTTGTCATGCAAATACGTAAAAGTATCCGGTTTTCCAGCAGCTCCTGTTACAGGTATAGTAGCGTTTTGATTTTCTCTCTACACCTTTCAATCTATTAAGTAATGCAAAAAAAAAACAAAACAAAATGAGACGTCATATCTTGCAGGCTGTCTGAAGTTCATTTTTTCCAAAATTGTGACTAAATAACTTAAAAACTTCCTCCAACGTTAAATAATTATAGTGTTGCGCTTGGAATTGGCCCAGGATGGACTCGATTAAATTGTTTTCCGATATCATTTGAAGGCGGGCATATTTTGGCGCGAAATTATTTGGCGTAGGAAATTACCGACGACCGTGAAAGATGTAAGAGAATGAGATAAAATAATTACTTTTCAAATATTTTACTTCTAAATTGAAAATTTTGATTAAATTTCAAGGTTTCACATCAAATAATTGAGTTTGCCACCGATACTGATTGAGGATCGTTAATCTATTTTTTTCTGATGGTGTAATAGAGAAAAAGGTCAACACGCTGCAATATTTCTTCGCGCTGGGGTAAAAAGGACATCTACCGCCGTTGTTCGTACGGAAAGGTGGAACACCATTTTGATGAATTGGGTGTGTTAATTGCGAGGACTAAATGTTCAATAAAGAACCGCCGGTCTATTCATGAACATTCGATATTTCTCTTCGCGCCTCCAGCTTATTGAAGTAGTTTTGGAGTAGCTACTATTGTCTTCTTGCCCTCAATTGAAGCGGAACCAGCGAGAGTTATCCGACTCTATCAATTTATAATTCATATCGTTATATTGTGTTATGCCGTAACAAGAGATCTCTTTTTCTTCTTAACACTATGCATTCAGAAGGCCCAGCCAAAAGAACTGATATCCGGAATTAATAACTCCAATTTTCAAATCGCGCATCCAGTATTTTCAAGATCTCGATATCTGTTGTGTATTGGAGGCATAGTTATTTCGAAAGCACTGTACAGACAGACAGGCAGTTGGTTCATTTTTTCCTAGCGTGTTTTTTCCCTTAAACGGTGACTTTTTCAATCCTCTTGCAATTAGCTTTAACTGAAAATAGTATTTGTCGTAACAAAACACGGCACGTTGAACCCGGCAGAGCGGGAAACAAAGAGAAGCTGTTTTGTGAAATACCAACAACATTAGCGAACAGAGCATGCGCAGAAGTCACAAACGCGTGACTAACGCACTTTTCTATTATTGAATAGAAGAAAGTCAGCCGTGTGCCCTTTTTTCACACCTTCAGCAAAGGACATGACAGCTAATAACGCACCAAAGCTGTTATTAAAATTAAGAAATCGAAATTGCCTCGGGTATGATTAAGCGCAGGCTCTTACATCAGTGAAGCGGTGCCCCCTCGACGTCTGGGTGTGCCGTTGTCTTACGAATAGCAGGCGCGAAATAAGTTAATTTCGTCTTCTTACAGACACGCTTGATAATTAAATTATTATAGTTAATAAAGAGCCTTACAAGATAGAAAGCGGCGTTGTGGTTTTATTCTGATGGCATTTCGTATAAAGCTTTGGCAGTTGGGATTTTACTAAAGAAGCGCTTTATATTTTGTTCGATATTGGATGTGAACTTTTCACCCATTCTCTTTCAAAATTAAATCCAGACACGTTTATACTGCTTCATAAGAAAAGTTGTCGAATTTCAAAGGATTTCTTTTTTTGAGAAGGATGCTATTCCAGGAAGTGATTTTACATGAATAGAATTAACAGTCGTGCCGATGTGCCATGCTGATTAAAGCTGAGCAGTTTTTGTCAAACGAGCAAAACCAACAACAAACATGCAAATAGGATTTAAACGTTCTGAAGAAATTTTCATATCGAAAATCAAAAACTAACTGTTATTTCCTGCACTTTTCTCGGAGATTAGCTTATTCTACGTGTCACATTGACAAGCTTTCGTTTTGGATACAAATTTAATTGCGTTGATCGCGATGAGTTTGTTACTAAGCACGCGACATTCGACAACGCCGCCTAAAATTCGGACAAATTTTGTTGTTGTATGCGCGGCTGTTGTTGCAGCTTGCAGTCTGAAACATAAATTCGTACGAATTAGTGTGACTTTTAGTAGCCATTGTAACACTAGCAGGTTTTATTTTCGTCGTTTATGCGGATAATATGGACAAATATTTATTTATGCATATTAAAGAGAGAAAAAATGACGTCGCTCGCGATAAGCGCTATTATTTTCCTCCATAGAAACCAATGCAAGTTTTACTTTTTCCACAATCTATCTATTTCATCGAAAGACCCGTTTTAACAACTTACTTTGTTCGAATAGCATAAAGTATGACGTCATCTACACGCATGAAAGTCACCCCAGATATGCAAGAGATCGACAAAACTTCATTTTTTGTGTGAAATAGTAACAAGACGTATTATATAAATGCCATCTACGCCCAGCCTTCGCCTATTCCTATTACTGACGATTGTAACAGAAAAATATACATACATACAGACAGACAGACAGACAGACAGACAGAAAAAACGCAAACATACCAATCAAACGAAAATGAACATACGCTCATACAGCATGTGTACTGTTTTTACAGAACGACATACATATGGATAGACATACAGACATGTCAAACAGACAGACAAACAAACAGACAGACAAACATGTACACGAAAACGCTTTAGAATGGCCCCTGACTATCACTGTTTTTGGAGATGCCATAATGTAGAGTTGCTGGGGTTAATCACCTCCGCAGAGAATGAGAGTCATCTTGATATCGTAGCTCGGAGAGAAAGAAACCAAATCCTCACTCTGGTCGTTCAAGCAACGCAATCGTTTGAAAATCAACTTGAAAAAGAAAACATTTGAATATAAAAGAATTTGAATACTCTCTTTCATTCTTGACTTCGATGCCAATGTAGATTTTATGTTTCGGTAAATATTCACTCTACTGATCTAAAAATGCTTTGTCTCGACATTATGAGCACGTGACGAGCAATCGTCCGCTTTCATTCATTCTGGCAGACCCGAGAGATAAATATTTAGGCTCGATTTTATTCGGATTCAATAGTTTCAATGCAGGAGTTTTTCATTCGTACACAAAGCTGTAAATTTACAAACTCGTTGAGTTCTATGGTATTGACTGCGTACTCTCAAAATATGCTGCTAGAATTGCATATAAATAATGACAAAATGGTTTCCTCAAAGTATATTCACAATGTGATGAAAATATGACAGCAAAATCACCGTCTAAAAATTTTAACGAAGAAAATTCCAGTGTGGAATTTTTGCTGCTGATTTTGAAGTACTCACAGACAAGTACAAATCAGGTACAAAGCAGAAGCGACAATCCGAAATTTTTATTTCCGCCTTAAAATCTTCCTTGAAAGCGATCATTTTGAAACGTTTGGTGAGAAAATCTGTTCTGTTCAATCGCAAAGCTTCTCTCTGATGAAATTTCTCACGTTTTGAGAATTTTAATGAAGGTATTTTTCTATCGTTACAACAATGCAAGCGTCAACTCATTCAGAGATGTGAATGTTCTTGAAAGCGTGTCAGCGTTAGATTATGTTTATCGAGTAATCCCGCTCTCATGCAGCTAGACTAGACGTTTGAGAACAACAGAGACAATCAAAGGGAAAAAATGCTCATAAAATAAAGAAAAAGAAAAGCTTGACTGCACAGTTTGGGAGAAAAAAAACTTATGCGGCATCACGGCTGGCTATCAGCTTTTTGGTCTCTGCTACAGCGCTACAGAAACAAAAGATGAAAAAACGCATTTTATTTTACAATCTACGATCATAAAACTGACACTTTTGGCTGCCCATAAACGGCGAGTGAAATCTAGTGTTGTATCAATGGTTACTTATTAACAATTGATTTGACTTCAGGTAGCCGTCGGCGATTCTTACGCCAACACCGGGCAAATTAAGGAAAAAAAGCCATTTTTTGTGAATCATCGATAAGTCGGGCCCAGAATGTTAATGCAGGTTTTATTTTACTTATCTGAATATTGATTCTGAATTTTCATCATGCTGACGAACTGAAGTCGAGATTTATGAGGAGTGGGGGGTGGGGGCAAGAAAAATTAGACCAATATATCAGGCATGTACACACTGAAATGAATGTTGACGAACACGCAGTCAACTCCAAACACGTATGTACATACAAGACGTGCTGGTAGTCGGTTGCAGATATAGATCGGGTCATGAAGATAGTGACAAACAGAGAGACGGAAAGACGGATTTCAAACGTACCAGCTAAATAGCGGCGGGCAGGCGTGCGAATCTCGATGCGACGCATCTACCTACAGTCAGGCAGAAATATAGACAGAAAGACAGAGAGACAGACGTATTGTCTGACAGACATGCTGATAGACAGGCGTACTGACACATGGACTGGCCGACTGACAGACAGACAGACAGACAGACAGACAGACGTACAAAGAGGTAGACGAATGCACTGACTAACGGAAGACAATCCATATCAAACAGGCAAGGGTACTTGAAGGCAAAGAGAGGGTCGTGTATGGAAGGGGAACAATGTGATGTACATAACAAAACGAAGTAAAGATGGGGAGAGAAACGAAATCAGCTTGAGAGAGTGAGGAGCGGGAAAATTTACCCGCCATACGAGAATAAAAGATAAAACACGTTAAGAGACAGAGAAACTCAAATACTAATCTAGCAAAATAATAGAGGCAATTTTCAGGAACCAAACTACCACTCGACCACGTCACGTTAGACTACATTCAAACAAAACTAAACCAAACAACAAATAAAAAAATCATTCAGACCCTAACAGAAAAATATTACAGATCGAGTGATCTATAAATGACAATTTCTTTTTATACCGTTTTCTAGCCTAGATAAATTCTAGTCAGCTTGGTTCTTGTATAGTGAGTGAAGTAGGTTAATTTGCTCGACATCACAGCCCCCCCTGTGTCGACATTTCTAAATTTTCACGTTTTTCGTAGAAAATTACTTGACCCCTGGCGATGGCTTTGAGATGTGATTACATAGATCATTAAATGTCAATTTGGCGTTAATTAATATTTAGAAAATTATATCGTTAAATAGCTCAGACTTTGTGAAAAACGGATCGTGGTATGTTGTAAAATTTAATTTAGCTATGATGATTTCTTTCTACTTAAAAAATCGAGTTTTGACCGTGTTCGACGTCACAAAATCGATGAAAATGAAAATCTTAAATTTTTCGATATCTCGGAAATGTATATCGAAAACGGTGAATAGCGCGTCAATTTTCAATGGAGATGCTTAAATGCCTGGTTTTGGTGTTTCTAGGGAGAGACGAAGGCGTGAGTCATCGAGTCTTTGTTCTCAGCGCTGTTCCTGTTATACGCTGTAACGGTTTACAGGCGGGGGTTTGATTGTTGTATTGAAGGAACAATCTTAGCCGCGCAGCTGTTGGTGCGAACGTTCAGATAGGACTGCAGTACTCGTGCCAGCTTTTATCACGCTATTGCTGAAGCGTGAAAGTCGGTATTCAGAGTGAGTCTGGCTGAGTCGCTCGTTAATCATACCACTCCTGGCCATCAGAACTCCCGTGGAAGAAAAATTACCGCTCTGCCTTTGTGACTTGGTGGCCCCGGCCACAGCATTTGGTGCAGAATGAGTAATATGATGTATTGTGCATTGAACTGACATCCATGTTTCTCTCTTTGTGCATTACAAAGGCCTGACACGTCGAGGTGTTAAAATCACGAGCAAGGAGTGACTGCTACGGTGGGTTGATTGCTTTCATCTACATCTCGGCTAACCACGTGTATGCGTGTTGATTGACGTGCAACAAAGATCAGCGAGGGAGTTTGTGGAGTTTGCATCGCTTCTTGCGCTTGCTCGGATGACTGAGGAGCCTGGAAGGAAGATTACGTGGGAAAAATCAGGCACGGCTGTGATTCATCGTCACCCCGGCCCGTTGATCTTGGAAGAAAATCCAAAAGGGATTACCCCCTAATGCGGTGGATCGACTCTGCTTGGCACAATTTATTACGTTTTGAGCAAGATTGACTGCTCGTACACGTTTATCAACGTATACTGCGGATCGCCTTTCGATGCAGCTGCCGCAGAGGAGCAATGCCGTCAAACACTTAACAGGGTGTTAGCTTTCCGTGAAGCATGTAAATCCACTTCAGGATTGCCAGCGTTGATTTGTTTGCTCACGCGGCATCTATTGTGTCTGGTAACCGAATCAGCCAACCATTGCACTCGATAGACGAACAAGTGGCAGTCTGTCAAAACAGTCGACATCGTCAGCCGTATTCACCGTTCACCAATCAGAGAAGGCGTAAGTGAACCAATAAACCAATCAGAAGTCTCGAAAAAGACCCGAATGTACAGAAACAGGCAATAGAGAAGTGAAATATATGTACTACAAAATAGATTTGGCAAAATTTGCGGCCTTTCATATTTCTGCGTAGTTCAGGAACCCACGATGGCAAGACTGCTTGGCAAACGCTACCTGAGAAAAATTGTATGGCTGAACTGCTTCGTTGTGACCGGGATTCTTATTCTGTACTTCCACAATCACCAGAACACTGACGTTACTGGTTTCTATGAGCGTCCAATTGATACGGAAAAGACGTCGGTTTCTAATCAATTGAGAAAGTTGCATTCGCCCGGGCACAAACGAAAGGAAACATTCAATGTCTTACTGTCAAACCATAATTTGGTCAACGGTTCAAATGGCCGTGGAAATAGGAGCGACTCTTTGGACAGATTCCAACGAATGGACACGGGCATCCAAGTTGTAAAGAATAACATCGGTGAGTATTACTTCACGAGCAACGAGGATGGTCGCGACTTCACCCGGATTCCTCCACCATTGCAGCAGGACTTCTTGCCGAATAAGCAGCGCCACCTAGCGAACAATGTAAGGCCAACTGTGCGGGATGCCAATGAGAAGATAGTCGCCGATGAAACGCTGAGGAGCGATGTTGGTCGGAGTCCCTTGTATAGCGAAAATGTCAAAATAAATGAGCACGCTTTCGACTTTGTCATCTCCAATGGAGGAGTCTGTCGAAATGCAGGACCTGACCTTTTCCTGGTCATCCTGGTTTTTAATACTCACTTGGAAAGGGAAAATAGGAATGCTATCAGGGAGCACTGGGGAGGCACAAAGAACATTCGAGGAAGGAAGGTGATTACAATGTTTCTTTTGGGAATGACAAAGGACAGACGTCTTCAAGAAGATATAGAGCAGGAAAATGATATCCACGCGGATATCATCCAGGAAAACTTCATCGATAACTATAATAATTTGACTCTCAAAACAATCATGGGTTTCAAATGGGTGAGTTTGTTCTGCCATCAGGTGGAGTACGTTATGAAGGTCGATGGCCGAGATGTCTTCGTCATTCCAGAAAATGTAGTCAACGCGATTCTGCATCACGCCACTAAAACAGGATTTGCCGAGGGCAATAGATTTCGCAAGGAAAAGCCTGTAAGAGATGTGGATTCAAAATGGTACACTTCATACGACATGTTCCAGGAAGCCACCTATCCCCCATATTTGGAAGGACCGGCGTACGTGATGTCATCAGATGTTGCCAAACAGGTATATGTGACGTCAGAGTTTGTGAGGTACCTGCCTTGGGAAGACGCGTATGTCGGTCTGGTGCTGAAGAGGATAGGAGTGGCGCCCCGGCAAGGATGGTACTACGATGTTCCGTGGTATTCAGCCGCCAAAAACACTGTCGACATGTGCGCTGTAGTCATGGCAACCACTTTAAAATTCAGCAATTACGAGGTCTCTCGGATTGGATATCAGTCACTGAGTGAAAGGCTGCAGGAAGTTGTTGAGAAATACAAAAAGCAATGCCGAGAACGGGGAGATATCTACAAAAACTACCGAAATGTTCAATGAAAAGATTTTTTTCAAAGAGGCTTGAGATATTACTTTTTGTGTGATTTTTTGACTGAGTGAACGAACTTCAATACATGAGGATCATGCAAAGGTATGCACATTTCTGTCGCGTGACGTGTCCTTGAAAATAAGATAACGATATTTTCCGGAACAAAAGTTCAATGCATTTTTAGAGATTTCGAATGTGTTGAACTCCCTCTATAGAAGATATATATAACAATATTTTTAAAGTGTTTGCTAGAAACAAGAACAATCTAGAAAATAATTAAATGTAAAAAAAGCGAACAAAATCAACCTAAACAAAACTATATTGCCGATCAAATTAACAGCAATTCTGGTTTCCTAATTTGACTTCTGAAAAGGTATGTAAGAGCAGCCATAGGACTTTGAAATGGCGTAAATCTTCTGATCTGATTTCTGCAAGTATGCACGCTGTGAGCATGTCTTCATCTATAAATTTACCATTTTGGATTCTGTATCATTTCATTATTTACTTGTATTTGTCTATTTATTACGCTCAGGACACTGGTTTTAAAATCCAACATTCTTACTACGGGAAGCTGTCGTCAATCTCGGCGGTAATTTAGGATTTACAATTTGCGAATTCTTTTTTTTTTCCAAAGCAAACTTTAAACTCATATATCTCTTTACTTTATCGGTAAACTGCCAATGAAACACTAGAAAGGTACATTCATGTCTGAAATCAGCGCGGAATGTAGCGCCATCAGGCTTAAAAGAAAAAGAAACAATCACTTTTGTTTTTACCCATGGGGGTGTGGGTGCTTCGCACGTTGTTCTTTTTGTAGGACCTACCTATGTCCTATAAATCGGTGCATCGTGTAACGTCTCCGTTTTAGATCTGTCAGTCGATTGTTTTAGTTCCACAACTTGAAGTGTTTTACAGGGGCAAGACCGCTGTGCAATACAGTGTCATGCGTGCCAAAGCATGAGCTGCTGGAGAAATGAAATTTTGTGTCTACTTTCCGTTGTTTAAATTTAAGATATACCGCTTGTATTCGAGGTATCAAAATATAGGATCTTTCAGATCGTTAAAAAAATCGCAATAGACTTAAAGGGAATTTGATAATTACTAAAGTGGAGCAAAAAAGAGCGGTTTTGTGAAAAAATGTTATAACGGTGGCAATATGATGGCATCGGAAACCTAAATCTAAACTTAAGTATTTAGTATGGTTTCCATTCGTAAGGATGACAAATGATACCGGCTTCTGACGTCATCGTATTGCTGCTTATTCTTTCCATAGGTGTGTACAGCTTTCATGTACATGCCAAGCATGGCAGCATTATTACCTGTCACCTGTGCAATGTTGGTTTACTCGTGTGTAACGCCAAATATGGCAACTGACAGTCTGGTTTTTGTGTACGTCGTAACAGACAATGGCGTGGATGTTTTCAACTTTTACCGACACGCGTTCCTTTGAATTTGCTATCACAAATTGATGTCCATTTATATGAAAAATTAACCTCAAGTGACGAGACTTGAATCCATGATTTCATTGAATGTATTTAATAAAATCAAACGAATAATCCTGATAGAAAGACCTCTGTCTCAAGCACATACAGACAAACAGACAGACAGACGCACTCTCTCTCTCTCTCTCTCTCTCTCTCTTCTCTCTCTCTCTCTCTCTCTCTCTCTCTCTCTCTCTCTCTCTCTCTCTCTCTCACACACACAACTTGGTAATCAGTTAAATAATTTTACTGATCATACATCTCTTTTAAGGTGTACTGCTTTACTAAAGGGATAAAGTTGTCGGAATAGCGCTCAAAGGTCGTATGGGACCCATACGACCAAAGGCAACACTGTATCCAAGGTACGATGGTGATTGATGAAAGTTAAAACATGTCTGTCATAATCTACATCGTATAATTTAAATGTTGCAGCTATGATGATGAGGTGCATCTAGATATCGTGCACGAAATACAGTGTTTGTAAACAAGAAACTCGCACAGGCGCAGTTCCGACGACCGTTTCCCCTTAACGTAATATGCGCCTCCGGAACAGATATTCGAACTCAAACTTCTACAATTCTTTCCTAATGTAAGTTGTGAGGGTTAATTTTAGGCTCTTGGTGTAAGAAAACATTTTATTCTCTTACTTTTTCGAAAATCATATTATTACTCATAGTTGCCACGGGATGGCGGCCATTTTGAATTTCGAATATCGGTAAATCTTGGTTCTCTGTACAAAAATTTGCACCGTGACCCCCCGATTTTTATTCTTGATTTTGAACGTGAACGGCAGAAAGTTTTCTTGAGGAAAATTTGAGCTAACGTTCAAGTCTTAAACTTTCGAGGCGCATACTACCTTAATGGAATCCATAAAGCACCATGTACAGATGTCCAGTATGTTGAGGGCGCCTATCATATGTTTACTGAACTCAGGTATGCGGATGCGGTACTTCTACGAAGCTGAGTAATGACGATTTTTTTAACCAGCGAGACGAAAAAGTACATCATCAGTTCTTTGAAAAGTCCTGCATGCATAGCTGGCTTAACAGACTCTGCAGAAGTTTCAGGTTTCAGAGTGATGTGGAACTTCACACAATGGATGAGAAAACAGTGACAATATCAATCTGTAGTAACTACTCTTTCAAACACACGCTGGCTACAACTTCATTGTTAATGTTTTCAAGAATATGGTTGGACATACACAAGGGGATGAGACAGAAAGCATTACAGAGATGTGGTAACCGGTAACTGTCACTTTCGGAGACTTTCCAGTAAATTTTTGAGAATCATATACACTTTCTTGGTCTTCTTTCTGAAGCACGTTGAAATACTAAGTGTTCCAACTCGACAATAAAGCCTGCAGATGTTTTGTATGGCTAACATGGTTATGTTACAACTGACATGAAGTTTACACAAAGTTCTGCAGACTTCTGTAGATTCTGTACAACTTTGCGAGCTAAACTCGACACTGCCTAAAGTCTGACCTTCAAATAACACTTGATAGGAAGAGTTTGTTAATTCAGTTGATAGCAGAACACAATGCATTCAGACACAATCTATGATAATATTCAAGCTCAACAGTGTTTTAGGAAGAATGCCATGAACTAAAGTTGGAATAAGAATAGGTGGGCCACAAAAATTATTGAAGTTTCGAGAACTTTCCTCAACCAAGTTATACAATACAGCCGGAATGCACTTTGGGGACAACCATTTTGATTCTCAAATTTGTACAATCCGTTTCTAGTTTGCTGCTTGTGTAGGTTCATTTTGAAGCATGTAGGAGTAAAATGGTGTTGTTATGGTCCTGTCTAATAGTGAAAATCGAATATTTTGCCACAGAGTTAATACAGGGTATGGTTGATATTTTGAATTTAACACATGGGTAAATTTTAGGTGATAGCACATTCTCTCATCCAAAACTTTGCACGGTGACCGCTACTTTCTATTCCCGATGAGAAAACGGAATCGTTTAAATTTTCATTCGAGAAATACCAGGGATGGGGGGTTAACCTGTTCATCCCTGTAAAAAGATCCACAATCACTGCTGATAACAATTTGTTTAGGCCAAACAGTGGTGGCGACAGAGTTCTGTCTCTTTTGAGCATCTTCCAGTCCTCCCAGCCAGATAGAGTCAGTGTAGTACAGTCTCCCAAAGTTGTTTTGGATGAAGGGTCCCTGCCAGAGTAAACAGCCTTGGCCTACCATTACGGGAAACCTCCATTAACTTAGGAATACCCGACTTCCCTAGAGGATCAATTTCACAGACCTGCCTTTCCTACAATGGCACTACAATGGCACCAGTTGGATTAGATAAACATAACAATGGAACATTCACACTTGGGGATTAGAAGTCTCTGTTTGTCACCCGAGTTGGTCAGGCAAGAACTCGGGTTTCAGGTACCATGCAAGTTAATGCAGCCTTGGCCTACAAAGGGAACATGATTTTAACTTCCATAACACATTTTATTGACTTGTGTTTGTTAAATTAAAAATGTCGAAAATGCATTGTTACGTTGGTGTTGCATTGGAAAGCTACACTCCGCTAAATTGGACAATATTTGTGACACATCAACAGAAATATAACTACAATCCCAGCCCTGCTATATTTAACCCTTTTCCTGCCAGACAGTATCACTTCCCCATCTGCCAAGTCAGTAAAAAGCGGTATTGAGCCAAAACCATATGTATTTTCACCCACTTGGCTTGGTATGTTATCGCAGCTTTAGTCTGTAAAAATCATGTTTACAGTATCTCTGTCTTCAGGGACCTTCAAATCTTCAAGTCTTTGTTAAAATGCACCATATGGGACATGTTTTGCTTTACTAGTTTTAACCAACTTGACCTGATGGTGAAATATGAACTTGGCAGGAAAAGGGTTAAGCTTTAAAAAGTTTCAAAAGCACTGCTCAAATACAACGTCTTCAAATTTCTCGTATGCATGATATACAAACAGAACCGAGCATAGCAATGTTTCACTGTAAAGCACATAACATATTTTGACAAGCAAAACCTTTTATGCAAATTCTAATATCAATTTCATGTTTATTATCAATACCAGCCTCTTGAGAAGAATTCAGCCTCTTTGCTTTTTTTCACGGTCAACAGCCTTTAACATTTATACTGAAAGCACTTGTAATCACTGAACCAAAGTTGCTATCGGGGTTCATACACTCAAAGTCACTTAAAATTCCAGGACTTTACAGGGTTTTTTTTATCTGCCATTTCCAAAATGTTAAACTCAAGTTCAAAAATATAAATGTATACAATGGAACATCTACTATCCATGCCTTCTCCGTAATGGATTCCATGATTGGAAAATCAGACATTGAATGACAGCACCTTATAATGAGATTTGATGAAAACGAATTGAAATAATAAAAGTTGAGATAGTCAGTGTATCATTTTACACCATACAGTGTAGATTTATCACAATACACACGAAACTTTTGAGTATGTAAAGTAAAAAAGTAAAATAAAATAAAAAATAATATAAAGGTACACATTTGGATAACATGTCTGGAACAAACAAAACACATCCTGAATAAATATAAAAAGAAAAATATGAAGTATGGAGTATATAAAAGGTAATTACAGCACAGTATTCTCAAAGTACAATTAAAGAATACAAACAAGACAAGACAGCGAAAGGTCCACAAAAAAGACAGCCTTTTTGAAAAGTAAAATCCACAAGATTAATAGGAGCTATCTCAAATAAAGCAGAAAAATCTACTGTTTAGCAAAGCCATTGAACAAAACTGTTTTTGCTTGATATCACTTAAAAGATCATTGTATTTTGCTCTGGTGTGGGAAGAGAAGCCAACCTTTGTTTGGCATAAATATTCTCAATTAGTAATGAGTTCTTACCATACCATTAGCATAATACTCTGATGAAAACACTCTGCATAAATGAATCAGTGTTTTTGTGAAGGTTGGGGGAACATGTGCAATCATTTGGGAACCCCAGCGACATTTCTTCTGTCCAGTTGGCAATTAATTTGACTGCATTGATATATCTCGGGGGAAGGGGGGGGGGAGGGAGGGAGCCCCAGTAAAATAACTGACTTGAGAATCCTGGTAACATTTACCAGCCTACTGCCCTTAACAAAGTCACCAACATCATGAGCCTATTCAGGTAGATGAGAGTAATATTCTTGATATAAGCACTGACTATATTTCAATTTGCATCTAAGAAATCCAGTTCTTCTGAAGCATGTTGGGCACACACTGAACAATTCACAAAGCAGCATCAGCCTAGACGGTAAATTCTTCATAAAACTATAGTAGGGCCCCCTAGAACATCTAGTTTTCTTCAGGTGGCTAGAAATCACTCTCAATTTACCATTTTCAACCTGTTCACCCCCAATTCCTTGTAAACAGATCTACAATTTCTACTGATATCAATGAGTTTGGGCCAAACCATAGCGGTGAAATGGTGATGGCAAGCTTTTCATGTCTTTTTTGACATTTTACACTTTTCCCAATTGTAAACAGGAATTTTTTTATCATTACGACATTCAAATATCTGTCTTTAGTTGCGTCACTGTAAAAATGTGAATAAATTTAGGATAGCTGATGAGAATATTCAAGCACGACGAATTAAAATACACATGGACTTTAAATATTTACACAGTGGTTTCATTTTCACACTGGTAATTGCATAGGAAACACTCTACTCTAGTCACTGTACTGTACAAATAACTGAGACGGTGCATCAATAATGGATGTATCTGGGAAACATGTTTGTGCTGATTAAACCTTTCAAGACTGTTGATTGTATTTCTCTGACAGAAAAGACCAACATTTTGCAGCAGTGCCTCAGAATATATCTGTATGACTTGATATAGACATGTTGTAAAGCTGTTAAGTCATACTTTAGTATTTGTTCTTCAATTGAAATTGCAGCATTTGTTTTCAGGTGCGTATGATTTGGTGAGGTAGAGAAGAATGAGTTTAAAATGGTTTTTTAAAATTCATTTATCTGAAGATTACAGCCCAAACCAAGCAGATTAAAGTTTGTAGAAAGTGAGCCAAAACCAAGAAGATACCATGGTTCAAACTACCCTACACTAGTCCTACTTGGTTTTGATAGGTGACTAGACTATTCTTTACTGCTTTCCAGATTACTGACTTTCAATGTTTGTTTTGAAATATCACTACCTACGATGGTTACGTTGGTCTAACTTGAATTTGCGACATCAAAAAACTCTAACACAATGAAAACAACCGATTTTCATACGCTGTTTTGGAAAATTAGCCAATGTCAAATAGTTTGTCACTATAGTAAAATTGTAATCGTGGACATCCTGACTTTCACATACTCCTTCAATTTAAGCACTTTGGTTTTTACACACTGAGAGAGTATAACCTGAAATTCATTAGTAATACTTTAATACAATTTCTATGGGTTTAGCATCAGTGAAATGATAAAACAATAATAAAAATATCAGCGTGATCAATCCAGTGGATAGATCAACTTGGCACAGAGTTTTAACCAATTTGTGGTTTCAAAGTGTCATTTTGTTGTGCAATATGTATTCTGCTTTACTACATTACACTCTCCGATACAGCATGTGTTTTACACGGCAAGAGTTTAGACCAGCCATCAATCACACAGCAAATGGTGTTAACTATTGTCAACATAGGGAGTCCATTCATTACTTTGCTATGGTAAGTTATAGGCATAGGGCCTTCTAAGGGAACGACTTTCCAATGGAAATACAAGTGTTTGCTGGCCTGCTATAGTATCACATCTACTTGCTTTAACTACGACAGGATGATAGAATCCTGGAGGCTGGCTGTAGCTGCTTGAACTGACAGCGTCACCAGTGAAAGTTGTCTCTTGACGGTTTCCCAGCTGTTTTCATCGTCCGTGCTGGCCTTGGCTGCCATGATGCTGTCAACTACACCAGCAAGGTTGACTCCCTCGTAGGCATTCTCTGAACTCGGTGCAAACAACACATGTCTGTGGAGAGACCACAAGATTGTTGGAATGAGAAATGATGGTGAAAGCCTGGCCTGATAGTTTTTGATTCTATCTGCTCCTGTATTATGGGCTGATTAAAAAAATTGATATTCAAATGAAGTGCGCCCTCTAGGCTTCATTGACACACTACTGACACAAGGAAGTTCTCTCTTTCACAGGAATATATTACAAATTACATGTACAGGTGTGAGGATGATGCGAGGAAATTTTGAGAAAATTCTGAAATGAACTTAAAAAGCTTGTGTGCAAGATGATGCACTGTTAGGTAATACAGCTGGACAAGTCCGAAAACCCGACGATCCTAAATGTTCATTTCATGGTAGCCAAATTGCATCGAAATGTTCGATTCTTACATAATCAGATGTTGAAAAATCTGCTTATTTTGATGGTAGCAAAATGACAGTAACGAAAAGACGATATTGTACTAGATTGAGACGCTAAAAAATCCAACTCTTTTATATTGTTCATTTAGATAGTGAAATCCAAGTGTAGTTTTATCGCCAGGAAATGATAGAACTGTTCCCGATTGACATGTTCCAAACCCCAACAATAGTGTGCGTGTGTGTGTGAGGTTTGATACTTCACTTTGACACTTGTTTGTGACTTTGATAAGCAGCGTAGGTGCTGTGGATATTCTGGTCTCATTACATGACAATGGCTCTATTGTTCCAGTCAAAATTCGGGTGTACCCCCCTGGGGGTCTTATAAACGAACTAACAGCTAATTACGAATTGATAAAATAATCCTGGGGGGTCTTATAAACGGGCGGGGTCTTAGAATCGGAGGAATACGGTAATGTACCTGGCACCAACACCTGGGTATTCCTGTAGGATATACAATTGGGAAAATTTTCATCAAATTTTATCAGGGAAAATAGTCAAAATTGTCACTAGATTACTTTTTGCACAGTTACCAATTGTGTTGTTTTATGATTTCTTATGCTGGCGAGCAACTTAAGCTGAATAGCGTCTTGATCTTGGACTGGTTGTAATCTAAGGTCACCTAAAAACCAGCTATATGAAGTGTGGCTGAGAGTTACAAATCACTGGGCTTACTTGTACTGTGGATATCTGCCTGGCACAGCGATGTCATTCCTAATGAAAGATCTCTCCAACTGCATCAACTGATCATTCACGGCTCTGACGGCTAACGGACTGCAAGAAACAAGAATCTAATCACAATGGACATTCTCACCAGGATTGGATCACATGGCATCTAACATAGAGCATCAACCACAAAAATGTTGCTCCTCCCTGAAAGTTTTTGACACTGACAATGATCACAACTGTTTTTTTCTATAAGAAAGACCTGGTAAGAATAAAGATAACACTTACTTTGTCATGGCAGTGTTGGTTACTCTGTCTGCAAAGTCTTCTGCTGCACTGCTGAAATTGGCCACAGCAATTTTCAGCCTCTCTTTTGAAAGAAACAAAACAAGATTAAGAATTTGACTCGCATAGTTGCACTTAATTGATGTTTTACTGATGATCTTGCATTTTGCTGATAGAAACTTGACTCTGGTAGGTTGCGTTTAGCATTCTTAATGAACTCAAAAAGGTGAAAGTGTACTTAGGCTATTGACAGGTGATATGCGATTGTCTTCTAACCTTTTAACACTCACACAGCGATGGTTTGCCCTAAACCCATTGTTATCGGTGGTGTGTGTGGACTTGTCAACAGGAAAAGGAGGTGAACAGGTCCTTTGAACCCTGACCCCTCTGGTGGCCTATGACATCATGCAAAGATTTCAAACTTCCCAAACAGGGCTCTCAAAGGGCTAAAGAAGCATGCTTCTGGTGACTTTAACAGACAGCAAATTTAAAAACAATGGAACTTAAGGCTGTGAAGGTGTGATTTAGGTAACTTTAATTATAGGACTATATGTACTATGGTAAAGAAGTCCCTTTCACCACAATGGTTTGGCCCAAAACGATTGTTATGGATGGTGAGTGTGGACCTTTTCACTAGAATTGGGGGTAAATGGGCTAAAAATTAATGACAAGACTCCGAAAAACCCAAGTGTTCTGGATGCTGAGCTTTCCATTGGTAAGAGAAAGTCTGAATGTAATGAAAGTAACAATCACTGTCCATTTACACTCACCGACAATTGGCACCATGTCACTGCTCTGTGGCGTGTCCTTGAAATATTCCATGTCCAGAAAAGCATCCCTGTACTGCTGGATGGCCATAGCATAGTGTGTGACATTGAATGGCAGTACCAGGGAGTCACTCAGCTGCAGCAGAGATATGCCAATGACTTGAGCCATGGCGAGGTGCATCATAAATGACGGGTCCGTTACTTGCTTGACGCTGGAGAAGTCGTCATAGGCTGTGCCGTATAGCGGATACATCTGAATGTTTCTGGCCTGAGAAATGATGATTAAATAATAAAATTTCAGTATAATGAAATGGTTCACCTGTTTCCCTGTAATGGTTTGGTTCAATACAATTTTTCCTGATTCTCTGCTCAGAGCGTTTTCTGCATATTTAGAGGAGAGTAGGGTGGGGCACTGAAGGGAGACTTGTCTTGCATATCAGAGCAGGATGAAAATTTATATGTATCAGGCGTGAACTTTCATAGATTCGCAGAAGAAGAGGATGACCAAACCAGTGGTTTCCGGGCCACCATATTAGCTTGAATCCTAAAACAAAAGCGTACTGTAAATTATCACAGGGTGACACACTATCCGCATTAATTTTAAATTGATTCTCTTAGATATGTGAAAGCCATAAATGTTGCTGGATGTACGAGAATATGGACACCGATGGAAGGAAATGGACATTGGTTATAAATTCATCAGCTATCAATGGTTGTAATAAATTGCAATACATTTGCCGGCTGTTTTAAAGTGTTACTTGACAAGTGTAATTTTGATAACTTTGATAATTTTTTACAAATTTAACCCACAGTATCGAATTGGAAAAAGTTGAAGATGTTATACAGTAATGTTGCATATGTACAATTGTACTGTACCTTAGAATGGGGAATGTTGGTAAAAATGTTGGTTGCTGAGTAAAGATTTAAAGACAGTAATGATAAGAGGGAAACTTACTGGATCATGTGTGTAAGTTAATTCCATGGATGGTATGCCCAGTGTTTGAATGAATGGTAGTGTGTCTGTTCCACTCCCCAGTATGTCAACCCTGAAATGAAAATGGGTGTACTATATTGGTGATGCTATTTTACGTGCACTATATATGAAATGAAAGGTAACGTCAACAAATGTTGCTCAAATTTATTAACGATAATTATAATGTGATATTTTTTTTTGTACATTCTACGGGGAAATGGTCTTTCTGAATGTATATGGAATATGGTACAATATCTACAGGTGTGATGGTGACAAGTCTTGCTTCTCAATCCCTTGGTTTGGCTATCTGTACTGTTATCACTATACAAATGTGTGAAAATGTGCCAGGGACACAACCTTTTTCTTGAAAAAAAATATCTCTGAGGAATGGATAAAGATCTAACTTTGGAAAATTTCTAACAAAGTCATTTATGGTTTACTGCTTTCACACTTTTCTCCCAATTTATCAGTAGTGAGGTCCACCCACACCACAGACAGCCTGAGAGCTGAACAGAGTTTCATAGTGAAAGGGTCAACCCTTTGAGTGCTGTAATTTTTCCCACCAAAATTTCAGTGCAACATTTTGCTAATTTTTATGAATTTTTCTGTAATCATTTTGATAATTTTGGATCACATTCACATCAATTTTCATAGGCTTCAGATTTTGATCAAATTTTTTGGGAAAAAATCTAAAAAAATTGTCTGAATCTGAGAAACTTGGCAGAGTTATATTTTATAAAGGAGACAAAAATTGACTCTGGCGTTCAAAGGGTTAATGCAAACAGCCTATGAAGTTTCACATCTGCAGATATGCTAAATCTTGCCACATTGCATCATATTGCCTCATACCGGAGAGCCTTTGGTATTACTATGCATGTCAGAGTTCGAAACCATTTAATGGTTAATGAGAATCTTCTGTTGATGAGGGTTTAAATCCACACTATTAAATGACTTGCTATGTGAAACATTTAATACCCACAGCTTTTGAGATTGATCACAGCACCACTTCAACATTACATGCACATTTGAAGACTAGTGTAAATTTATTTAATAACACAATCCTATATTTTCTGTGTATTGATCAGACTTCCATCATAAATAATCTCTTAGAGCAAACACACAGTGATTCACATGTTGGCATTAATTATCAAGCAGGATGGGATAGGTGATTATTTATGAGACAGGGTATGACTATTACCTTTAAAGATCATCAACATTACGAGGTTTGTACTTTGTAGACTGAAAGTCATATTAATATGTCATTATTCAGAAAATTGATCGCGCAAATGTTGTTGACAATTGAGAGTGATAATGAATATATTTGTAAGTGAGAAGGCCACTCATGACTGGGGCATAAATAGCTCTGGAAAGTTTGTGTGCGATCTGCAAAGGTCAGAGTTCACATCCTTTCCATATGTTGGGCCAGACTGGGTGACATAGACATGATATACAGGCACAGCTGCCGTCTAGGTAGGCCTGTAACTCAAACCATTTGAGGTTGTTATGGCGTGACTTAACAAATAATACTCTGACAGCTTCAAACATTTGGCAAAATTTATGAACAAATTAATTTAAATTTGTTCTCTTCGCTGTTGAAATGAAAACTTCAACAGCATCCAACAGAGGGCGCTCTTCTATAACATTCTCATCCTGGCTTCAGCTTTGAAGAGATGAAGTTTTGTCATAGATATAATTTACTCCTTTCACTTCATAAATTAAATCTGTCAATATTATCATTTATCTTTGCTAAAGCATACAAACACTGTTGAAAAGGAGTGAGCGGGTACAGGCTGAGTTGACTATCTATTGCAGCTTTGGCAGGAACATGGCAAAAAATACGACAAGATCCAGAACTTTCTGGACATTCTTTTGAATCATTTGACTTGCTGATAAAACAATGGAATTTACTGCCACAGAGCATTTTGATAGGGATATAATAAAGAGGATTGATATATTATGACACTGCCTAAAACCAATGGTAATCAACATTGATTTCACTGCTGTTCTGGTAAGTGCTTTTTAAGCTAGTTGGATGAATAAGGTTGTAATGTGGTACACAACAAAACTTTCAAGTACACCATATATGTTACTTTAAAACAGAGACACACACACATACATACTAAACATGAGACTGTACAATAATACACTTACCTTGGCACTGTCTCACCTCCATATTTCATGTTGAGTTTTGCATTCCAGTTTTCATAAACTGACATCTCTTCATGATGAGGGCAATCAACCTGTTGACAGACATCACAGTTGGAGTAGAAGAACCAGGTGAGGTGATGAAACTACGGCTTTACAGTGAACATCACTTAGATGTGCAAGTATTCAACATTGACTCCCTTCAACAAATCTTAAAAGATCAGTGGGTGAACTGAAATTTTTTGTCTGTGACGAGGGCAAAATTTTTGCCTCAATCCACAGATTAAATCTCTGTAAGTGATTGATCACCATGGTTAAAGAAACTACCCATGATGCACTATGATTTATGTATGACCCAAGGTGCACTATGATTTCTGAACTACCCATGATGCATTCTGATTTCTAAACTAGTCATCTGATTCCTAACCTACCCACAATGCACTCTGATTTCTAAATTTCAAAATTGACCAATGAGATTACCTGTTTAGTTGACTCATAGATGACTCTTTTCAGCAGCGGACTGGCGCTGGCTGACAGGGAGTAGTCTCCCATGACAACCGCATCCAGGTTGATATAGGCAACTGCTCTGTTACCCAGCAACTTTTCATATTCCTGAAGATTCAAAATTAAATTATTTGTGACGGTAGAATTTCGGTCTGTAAGTTGTGATGTATCAGGAACGTAATTACTTTGTATCTTTGGGTAGGAGTTCACCCTCTTCACGTTTGACTGTGTATGAAGCCATTCTCCAAACTACAATGCATTACACAAGTTGGACAGTTTCATTCATGAAAGGACGGTGCAGGCAGAGTGTGGACAATACAAAGAGGGTGTAGTGATGACTGTACAGGGTGAAACAACTGATTAAAGGTGCTCCAAGTTTTCTGAGAAAGTTCCACGTATCAAAAAAGATGGCGAAATATTATCAAGTTTGATGTAGGAATCACTTTGGTGGTCGCTGTGACTTTTCCCATGGCCTCACTGTGTAGCAACTAGAGTATTAAATCTGTGGGCATAAGGGTGGAATCCCAAATTACTTGTTGATGTACAAGTCACTTTTATTCTCCCCAAAGTAATACTCTCTGCTGGCTCTTTACAGAACAAGTGTGAGCACATACCGTATGAAAGTTCTATCAGCACAATCAAAATTGGTTATTTGTCCAGAAGGATGTATGATTGTATGAAATATTTTGATGGCCTTGGCAAGAATAAAATTGGTAAAAATTATTCGTGTACCTCAGTCCACTCTGTAGATCCAATCATTCCTAACTCCTTGGCATCCCAGCTGGCAAGAATGATAGTGCGTCGTGGTTTCCACCCTGTATAGAAACACATAATTTGGTTTGTTGTACAACACAGTTTTGAAGTGACGAGTCAACAGTGGATAAAAATATTTCAGAAAGCTGGTTTTAAAATCAATTCCTCTCTTGCTGATGGAAAACATTGATAAAGTTTCACAAGTGCATGAATATCAAAAGTTCTTCAAAAGTAAAATGTTCTTTGCATTTGAATTTTGCTAGTTTTGAAGCATTTCACACTGAACTAGATGTCACCATGAACAAAGTAGAATTTGCATGGACTACTTGGAGCTGAATCTCAAGTAAAACCTGCAGGTTAACAGTACAGTGCCTTCAGAGAAAGACATTAATGTTCTATCATTATGATGAGCAAAACATTAAAAAAGTTGCAAAATTTAGATTACTTGTAAAATACTCTAACCGGTAGATAGACTTGTTAATAATTTTAAATACTCTTTTGGCAATTTGTCCAATATTTGGAGGAAGTTTAAGGCCATATTTGATTTGGCAAAAAATTCAATAACTTCACCAAAACACACAGCAATCTGAACCAGAGTTTTACGCCATCATTAAGTGTCTTAGGACAGTCCTTTCACCTTGTTTCAGCATTTTTCCCAACGTTCTCGATAACTCCATCAAAATGGCCGTTCCACTTCCAGCGTCTATGGCACCGTAGGTCCAGGAATCCCTGTGATTGCCAATGATCACGTACCGATCTGATGGTAGAAAATAGAAAACAAAATGAATGTTTCCTATGGATTTGTCATCAGCCAATAACACAATTACTCTACATGGTCATAAATTCAAATCAAGCAAAATTCCAGTCCATGTGCACAAAACTGACCAATCAGCAACTCCGTTACAAAAGAAGATTTCAGCACAATGTGAGATGTACAATTTCATTGGTTGTGTGCTTTCTCACACATAGAGGGCAAATTTGCTGAGATTCTGGCATACATCATGACAGAAAAACACACACACTAGGCTATGATAAGCAAATCACCTGGTTCTACAGATCCCTGTACCATGGCCAGTACATTTGTGATCGTCGTCACATCCCTTTTGTTGTGGGTGACCAGCTGCAGAGTGAGGATTTGCTCAACAAACCCCGGTCCAACATTGTACGAACAACCTTCCGGCCCCTGCCACTCATCTGGAGCCTCAGGTCCTTTCAGTAAACTGCAAAGCACATTTGTTGAAAAAAGCATTGATATAATGTGGGCTTTTCATAGTATGGGATTGAGGCCTAAATATTCAGTAGATGCAAAAACCCTTCATATTTGCACATTTGGATTATTCTTTCTAATGAAGAATGATAGTTTGAAAAAAAAAACAAAAAAAACCACAAAATATATATATATAATATAGATAGATAGGATAGATAGATATATAGATATTATTGTGGTGCTGATGTCTACAGATTGGTACATTGCAAATTGTTTACACTGAGAAGACATGACAACACATAGATATGCACAAACCGACTTTTGCAGCCGGTGTAGACAGCAGTTCTGCAAAGGCTGGGAGTTCAGGATGTTGAAAGAATTTGCCGTGAATGCGATTCATGTTTCTCATATATTAGCGTTATATGTACATGTATGTTTGAGAAAGTTAAGAACAACAATGGGGATCATTTCACTGGACAGCCAGTATAAACTGACTTACTTTGAGCCGCACAATATCTTCTGTGCATCTTCGTAACCAATAGTCTGGGCTGGAATGTCAGGGAAAGTGCCTTTGAGGTTTTCTTCCTTCAAACGGTAAGCTTCAGCTGGGTACAAAAAAACATACACTATCAAGAGTCTGATCACCCCCACACAAAAGTAGTGGTATGACCCACTTCAATGAAATGTAAACAGATATTTTGATTTACCATTTTCTCTAAGGGGAGAAATAGACCATCTCCAGCCACTTTAACCCTTTGAGCACCAAAGTCAATTTTTGTTGCCCTTATAAATATACCTCTCTCAATTTTTTTCAGATTTTTGCCAAAATTTTGATAAAAACCTGTGGCCAATGAAATGCTGTGTTCGTTTTGTCCAAAATTATCAAAAAAATTACCGAAAAGTTCATGAAAATTGGTGAAATGTTGCACTAAAATTTTGGTTGGAAAAAATACAGCACTCAAAGGGTTAATGCTTTGAAGTAAGAGAATGAAAATCTGAGCTACAAACAAGTATTAGTATGGTTTATAATTCTTAACTAAATCAATGGGCCATTGACTCAGGAAAATTCTTTTTGATGCAGAGAAATTTTCCATAGTATGTGCACTGTTACAGGGATGTTGCACAGACAGGTTTAGAAGGAAATTTTACATGTTAGATGTACTGATACAGGGCTTGCAAAGAAGAGTTTAGAAGGAAATTTTACATGTTTACATATGCCCTGGTGCAGGGCTGATGCAAAGAAAAGTTTAGAAATTCCTAAACTGACTCAGACGAATTCAGAAATGCCATCAGTCAAAGGGCACACTGTGGACAAGGAATTATTAAAACATTACTCTGCCAGACCAAACATCTGGGGCATTTCAGACTGACATACTGTGTAAATGTTTTAAACAACTTATATCCTGCTTACATTAATTTATCACAAAACCGCATAAATATTGTTTCCTCAAGCAATGAAAAGGAAATATTATACATGTATGTAGATTTAACGAGCGTCTCATATTTCATGCATGGAAAACTTTAATCATTCTAGCCTTGTTTTGACGAGTGTATTTTCCTACAACAATGAAAGGACTGATATTCATGATGGCAGTTTAATCTAGCAAGGTGTTAGAAATGTTTTCAAATTGCTAGTAAACTGTGATGGACTAGGGATAGAGAACAGTTCATAGAGGGTGTTTCTCCCTTCATGGTCGTGAACGTTGTTTGAAAACTGAGCTTGAAAGCATTGGTGATAGCCA
This sequence comes from Ptychodera flava, assembly GCF_041260155.1. Classification (NCBI taxonomy): domain Eukaryota; kingdom Metazoa; phylum Hemichordata; class Enteropneusta; family Ptychoderidae; genus Ptychodera; species Ptychodera flava. The sequence continues at coordinate 21,016,571 of NC_091934.1, read as the reverse complement.
GGAATTTGTCGAGAATCCAGTAATGATTGACCCTAACACGTACTTTCACTTTCTTTGAGTTTAAATTCATATTATTGCAATACACATACGTTTCATACCTATGGAAGGTAGACCAGGTGTGAGTGGGTCTCCGTTGCCAAGGTACACAGTGCTCCTTTCTGTGCCGTTGCCAGGCAACCACCATGTGTTTGGATACACTTTTTCTGGCTCTGTGCCATCCGAGGCGTAGTCTTTGCTATCCGGAAACAGAACCACAGCAATGGCGCCGGCGTCCTTTGCATTTTTCACCTGAAAGAAGAAAGAAAGAAAGATTAATTTACTCACAAATTCATTAAGCATGGTTCACTGATAAGTAAGGAGTATACAAATCCATTGAGATGAACACTTATTTTAATGAAAGCATTCATGCATTATGCAGTACCTGCCACATATGTATTGACAGTTAACTCTTTGAGCGCTGTAATTTCTCCTGCCAAAATTTTAGTACAAAATTTTACCAATTTTTATGAATTTTTCTGTAATTTTTAGATAATTTTGGACCAAATGGACATCACATTTCATTGGCTATAGTTTTTTCTCAAAATGTTGGCAAAAAACTGAGAAATATTGACAGGGGTATATTTTATGTAGGGGACAAAAATAGACTTTGGTGCTCAAGGGGTTAAGCTATTGGATCAATTTTGTCTGCACTGTATCTCAACCTCTTTAATATTCCCCTGGGGTTATTAAAATCTCATACACTTTCATGGAAAAACAACAGTCAGACGAAAAATTTAAGATTTTAACTTTCGAGGTGCATACTACTGTAAAGCAGCAATACCTGGTTACAGTGACAAATCGTCTTTCCGAAGTCGTGAGCAATGTAATCAGAAATATTAACTTGACAAAAATTTTGTGAGATTTGAATTCTGTGCAAGGAAGGTTTTGTTCATGATCAAAGATATTGTGGAGAAATAGTGAAATCCCTGGAAAATTCCATAGAATGTACACACATGAACACAGAGAGAGAGAGAGAGAGAGAGAGAGAGAGAGAGAGAGATGTATGGAAAATATACACAGGCTGTAAGAAACTCACTGTACACACTCACATACCATGTTTCCTTTATGGATTTTTCCATATCTCAAGATAACAATCTTATCCTTAGCGGCATCATCATCACCAACAATTGTCTTCAGTTTTTCAAAGTCCTCTTTTCTTCCATAGTTTACATAAACAGGTTGGTTCTGGTATGACCAAAATGAGACAAAAACATACATGACTGGACATTCATGTATATAAAAACAGTAAAAGATTTTGTCAAACTGCTATTAATATGGACGTTTGACCGAAACCTTTCCTTGAAAGCTACAACATTTTCTCATAGTCAAACTATAAAATTTGAAATAATTTAACAAAATCTGATTGATCCTATTTCTTGTCAACATAAAATGGTGTACACAAAGTGAAATTGGTCCTGATTTTCCATAAATGTAACACATAACTTTATAAGTAAATAAATAGATCATACATAAAATAATTTTACAGAAACTTTTTTTACCATAAGAAAACTGATTGTGGGCCACCCATTTCAAAGTAATATTGATGATACCATCATTTTCCCTGGTAATTTCGTTTTAAATTTCTTTTTATTCATGGCTCTCATCATATTCTGTAATCTGTGCATGAGGTATCACTTGTCATTGTTGTATGTTGTTTTGACGTTTTCATATGTAAATTGCTATAGCGATATTTTCTCTGATTTTTCATCATGAAAACATGTTTACGTACTTCCTGTATGCAAGGGTCAGAGTCAGTGGGGCACATACTGTACGCGACAAATGGCTGATCAACATCTGCAGCTGATCCATCCTTTGGTACAATGGATATCACCTCTGCTCTTTTATCATTCATCACAGCGACTTTGTTTTGCGCCTCTCTGCAACAGAACATAACTACAGCTTGAGGTTTGTTTTCACTTTGTGATTCTGATACAGTTAAACCCCCACTTTCCTGCCAAGTTCAAGTCTATATCACCACCAGTGAAAGGGCATCATAGCATGTCCACATGTTGTACATAGACTTGAACATTTGAAGGCCCCAGAAAACCCAGATACTGTTAACAACATTTTTCCTACTTAAAACTCTTTATAACATACCACGCCATGCTGGTGGACATACATGTAGGTTTGGTTCAATACTGCTTTTTACTGACTTGGCAGATCAGGAAGTGATACATGTAGGCCTGGCAGGAAAACGGCTGGTTGATAACCCTTTCACTATCAAAATTTGCTTAATCCCAACTGTTTTCAGTTGAATGGATGGATCTACACACAGGAAAATGGGGGTGTCAGAGTTGAAGGGCCAACAGTTGCTATCGTTTCACATGATTTCCCTCCATACCATGTGTACTATAAGTCTGACTGTAAAATATGTATCAGGTGGCTAGCTTTCAAATCTCTATGCAGATTTTGTAGACAGTCATGCAACACAAACACTGCAATGATCCAATGTCTTTTATTTTATACCTACGTCTGTAACATGTCAAGTTTTGGTTTGTGGTAAATTTCTATATCAATAAACATGAAATCTATAACCCTTGGTGTCATTAGACACTGTTTGACCTTTGACCTAACAAGTATTCTACATAAACATCCGCAAAACTCTGCAGCCATTAGATTATTATTTTCAAACAGCGTGTGTGTCAAATTTTAAAACGACTAGCCAAAAATAAATTTACATGATACAATTCTGCTGATTTCTTAGCTGTGTGACCTGACTTTTTGTTCTCCACGCTTGGCTGATGCGCTTAATGCATGCCTAGTAAGTCAGCATGTGATGACACAACGCAATTGACACATAAGGAATTCTGGAGAGACTATGTTTTGCTCTGCTTGTAAACTTTGATTTTAATGCTTGGATCTATGTCCTCATAAATCGTACACTTCAGGACTGTCCTTTCCAAGACCTTGGTGCTGTGTGGGGACGATGCCTCTTATCTATGACGTAATTTGGCATAAATTCTGGTGGGTTTAATAATAATCTGATAATATATGAAAGAAAAGAAATGTACGTAATAATATTGAAACTCTTGACAAGACTGTAAAAGTGCAATGTATTAATCCTTTGAACCTGGCTCGGACAAAAATGTCTGCATGATGTCATAGGTCACCAGGGGGGCCAGGGTGCAAAGGGTTAAGAGGGTCGTACACTGCATATACAGTGAAACCTGTCAACGTCCTTACGGGCACCTTTCTAATCAGGACACCTCTTCATTAAGGGCAGATTTATCAAGCCAACAGTTACCATTTGAATAGAATTTTACCTGTCTGTTAAGAACACCTCTAAGGACACTCTTTCTGTTCTTGTAGGTGTCTTTAATAGACAGGTTTCACTATACTTGTGATAAACTTATCTGCCCTATCACTCTCTGTGCCTATGAAAGGATTTTTGCTGCGTGATTATGAGTATCAGTGGTACAGCATACATGTACTTGAAATCTGTTGACTTCGTGTTATAGATTTGCCAGTAGATGCTTTAAAGTGTCGTGACTGTAATTGTAAGAATATCGACCATATTGACGGTTTGCACTCTCTGTACTCAAATATTGTTACTAGTCTTACTACAGCAGCTCACAATAGTATTCCTCCTACGTCTGCTGGAACGGGTTTCAACATAGTTCCAGGGTGGAATGAGCATGTGCGTAACTTTCATAATGCCGCTCGCGATGCGTTTAAATTATGGACCGCTAATGGTAGGCCAAGAACTGGTCCGCTGTTTGATCTCATGCGTAAAACTCGTGCTAAGTTTAAGTCTGTACTCAGGGCATGTAAAAGGGATGAAGGTCAAGCTAAGGCGGATGCATTAGCTAACAATTTGACGCAGGAGGTTCGCGCAAATTTTGGAAATCTGTTACCGCTACTCGGAGCTGTCCCCTTCCAACTAACGTAGGTGGTTGCTGTGGGCACGACAACATTGCTGACATGTGAATTGGAAAAATCACTATGAGAAGCTGCTTAACTCAGTTTCAAACTGCAATGACAAGCATTTTGTGTTGTCGTCATTGAAAGAAATTTATTTTCACAAAGATATGGTGGTTACTGTAGACGAAATTACTCGTTGTGTTAAAATGCTTGAAAAGGGAAAAGCAAGTGGTAAAGACGGCATTGCCGCAGAGCATTTGATTTATGCTAGCTCAATTTTATACATTCTATTGAGTTTGTGTTTTACCAGTTTCTTTATACATGGTTATTTTCCCCACACATTTATGTGTGCTACGATATGCCCTATTGTGAAAGATAAGTCAAAAGATCTTACATCCGTTGACAACTATAGGCCCATTGCAATTGTAACAGCTATCTCGAAGACTTTGGAATTATGTATCTTACACAGGATTGATTCATTTATAGAAACTAGTGCTCTTCAATACGGCTTTAAAAGCAAACATTCTACTGACATGTGTATCTTTGTGCTTAAGGAAATTGTTGATTTTTATAAAAGGCAAAATTCGCCAGTTTTTCTGTGTTTCATGGATGCCACGAAAGCATTTGACAGGGTCAACCACTGGACTTTGTTTAGAAAATTGATCAGTCGCAACATTCCATTGTTTATTATTCGTATTTTGCAGTACTGGTATAGTAATCAGCTGTTTTTCGTCCACTGGGCATCAGCTGATTCCAATCCTTTTCAAGTTTCTAATGGCGTACGACAAGGAAGTATTCTCTCATCAAAACTGTTTGCTATTTATGTAGACCAGTTAAGTAGTAAGCTACAGTCTGCTGGCGTAGGATGTTATTTAGCGAATCATATTATGAATCACTTATTTTATGCTGACGATCTGGCCTTGATTTGTCCATCTGTGAAAGCTCTACAAAAATTGATCAACATTTGTGAACACTATGGTAACGAGCATGATATTCTCTTTCATACTGAGTAAACTGAGTGTATGGCTATTTTTCCGAAATCTTGGAAGCAGGATAGGTTCCTCATGTATATTTGTATGGTAATTCTCTTAAATTTGTTAGTTCGAAGAAATATCTTGGCTACATTATGTCCTCCACTGGGATGGACGATGCAGATATGCAAAGACAGCTTCGTAGTTTTTATGCGAGAGCTAATTTTATTGTTCGTAACTTTGGCCAGTGCTCTCAGAAAGTAAATGTGTCCTTTTTAAAAGCTTTTTGTATAGTGTTTATTGTTTGAACGTGTGGTGTAATTTTAGTGCTAAAATAATGTCAAAACTGAGGATAGCTTATAATAATGCCTTGAGGTTGATTTTTGACCTGAAGCGTGACGTCAGTATTAGTCACAATTTTGTGACCAAGAACATCTTTAATTTTGCTTCCCTTCACCGAAGACTGCTGTTCGCATTTTGCAAGCGTCTGTCCGTGAGTGAAAACCCAGTTATCCTTACCTGTGTAGAGTCTGATTCATATTTTCATTCAGCTTTTTGGAAACATTATAGAAAGGTTCTTTATTAAGTTTTTTGCTCTTTTTTAACTTCTGTATATTTTTTTGCATCTATTTATTTTATATTATGGGCATTCATGGCCTGAAATAAAGATTAATAATAAAATAATAATAATAATTTACTCTTGAACTCTCAAATTTCTGAACTCTCTGTGTCAAGTCAGCAAATTTCTTGATAATTCCTCATGTCAGCCCAGCTATCAATACATACATGTAGCCATGCAAACTTTTCGTAAGTCAAAGATATCATTCGTTAGTCAGTGGTACATGATATTTGCTTTGAGGTATTCTCACCTTGACATTGGTTTTGTCATATTACATATGTTCTGCATATTCTTCAAGTGTTTGCAAATTGGTAAAAATTGTCTTTTTTTGGTAGTACATTATGCAGATGTAGTTGGATCAGAATCTAAATTTAAAATGCAAACTATGTGAAAGCTTTAACTAGTGTTACATGTCATCTCACCTGTTTGGGAAGGAGAGTAGTACATTGTAAGATTTTGACTGCACTGCAAATCCGTACTCCTGCCATTTCTGTGAGATATACTGAGCTCTTTGGGAATTGTTGATGCTTCCGGCAGGGTGAGATGCACTGGAGAAATATCTGAAATTGGAAAAAGTGACCATACTAGGAGCACTTCCTGATAGAGTGTCTTAGCAAGAAGAATTGACACCGCCATCTAAGTTGATGCTTTGAAAAAGGTACATGTATGTGCTCAGTCTAAGCATTAAATGCTTACAGGAAAAGATTTCAGTACAAATTGAACACTCTGAAAGAAGCAGACTGAAACATGTCATAAAATGCATCATTCCGACAAATTTCCTTTGGAAGAAAAATGCTCAAGAATTTGAATTTGTAGTGTAAGGAACACAATGAAACTTAAATTCAACCAAAAAGTCACAAATGAGAAATATAAAATTGTACAAAGTTTCAACATTTGCATGGTTTTTGTGTCCTTTTCCAATTCCAATGTCAGTTAGGATTTTCTCATCTTCAAATATCTGAGAAAGCAAGAGAGTCATATCATTGAATAAAATCAGTTTTTTCCTTTTTTTTGACAACCCTGAACTTAATTGAGGATCTGTTGAAATCTGTTCAAATCTGGGAATTCATGAGTATTACAAACTTTGGAGCAATAATGACTTTTCAGAATTTTTTTAAGTTCCGTAGGCGTTGCACACCAACATGCAAAAAGACACATCTCAGTCAGAGGTTAACTTAGGCTTTTCGCCCCTAATTACCAGTAAATAGGTCCATAATCACTATTGATTTCAATGGTTTTGGGACAAACCATGGTGGTGAAAGCATTGAACCAAGAAACAAAACACCCTATCCTTGCTAATCTTCTGAACAATACATGAGGAAGCTGTAAAGTCACTGAGCTTTGCCAAATTGAATTCCCACACAAAGTACACAAACACTTACGAAAGAAACTCTTCCAAATTTTTGGCTTTGAGTTCCCTTTTCAGCATGTCACCATTCTGTCGGCTGTATCCCAACATGAGATCGTCACAGTCAGTGCCGATTCGCACCAGGTGCCTCCTTGTCAGATAGCCGAGTATGATCCCAACCATGAAAATCAAAATAGCCAGGAATATTTTCAGAGCCGTTCCCTGTTTTCCGGCACACCATTCTGGATATCTTGTGGTTTCACGTGGCCGATGGTAGTCAACGCCGATGTCGATGGTGTCGGGTTCTGCCTCCCATCGGCTATACGCTGTTCCTCTGTCGTCATTAGTACTCATCCTGTATGCTGGCAGTTACCGTCCCTCTTCTGAAAAAAAACCCCAGGATGTTAGTTCTATTTTTAAGGTCTGGAAAGCAATTCTATAACTGCTAAATATTGCTATGTGCAATATGGAACACTCTGAAATTGAGTTGGCAACACAAAATATTATAGACAGACAATGGCTCCGAATTCCAAAATATTTGTAAAAGTATTTTCAACATAACAACACTGATTCTCCTCAGTTTCTAGCACATTAGGGTATTCTCCGCGGTGTCAGAGGGCATTTTCAACGAGATACAGATTGTAGTAATGACCCTCGAGATATATTTTTTGTAATTTTCAATCTACCTCACTTAACAAAAGTTTCATGAGACGGTTAGAATTTGAAAACTTGCATATCGCTTATTAAAGAGGGAGGCCTCCCTTAAAAGAGCGCCAAGCTATGGCGACATTCATTGTGTAAGTGGATACCAAACAGGCACACACACTACAGACCAGATATGAACTGAAAATGCTCACGTGTTTCAATATATATTGCAGTTATGTGTAAATTTTAACCTTTGCCACATGTTTGCAACTTCATTGAAAATATTATGATCAATGTAACGAACAATAATCACCGCCGATTAGGTCATGAACAAATATGTAATTAGCTGAAATAAAAAATATCAAAGTTCCTTTACTGCTGTAATTGTATCATCACTTTATACAGTAAGTGTAATCACTGTTGGCCAAGTCCTTCAAGCCATATATGCCGAGCTGTGAAATCTCATTAGACATGCAAATTATAAATTAGCTGACATGAAAATGTGAAATGACTTTTGATATTGTTTTAATCTGGTATAATCATCAATGTACATAGCATGATTTGCCAACTTTGATAAAGTGAATCCAGTATACATGTACACTGTATATCCCTATAAGCAAAGGTCATTAAATATGTAAATTAGGAATTGGCTTAAGTAAAAATGCTTAATGATTTTCAACAATGTTGTATCATGGTATCTGCAATATTATGTCGCAAGTTTTGTCAAGTTGATTTAGATATATATCTCTAATTAGGAAAGTTCATTTAATATGCAAATTAAGAATTGGCTGAAGAGAAAATGCTTAATGACTTTCAATAATATTGTATTATAGTGTCTTTGATGTACATAGCAAGTGTCATCAATTTTGATCAAGTCAATTCAGATAAATATCCCTAATTATGAAAATTCATTTAATATGCAAATTAGAAATTGGCTGAAGTAAAGATGTTTTTTGATTTTCAATAATATTATATCACAATATCTTTGATGTATATAGCAAGTTTCAACAACTACAATCAAGTTAATTCAGATATATATCCCTAATTTGGAAAGTTTATTAAATACCGTATGCAAATTGGGAATTGGCTGAAGTAAAAATGTTTAATGACTTTCAAAATGTATCATCATAGTAGCTTCAATACATGTAGCAAGTTTCATCAACTTTGGTCCAGTCAATTTAAATATATCTCTAATTAGCAAAGTTCATTAAATATGTATTGTAAATTGGGAATTGGCTGCAGTTAAAACGCTTAATGACTTTCAATGTTTAATAAATCATAGTATCTTTAATATACATACCAAGTTTGGTCGATTTTGATCGAGTCAAATCAGACATATATCCCTAATTAGGAAAGTTCATTAAATATGCAAATTAGCAACTCTCTTTCATGTCACCCCTTAATAGTTCCCACAACTGATATATCTAGGTGTGATCAACATTTGTAGCAAATCTCATCAAATTGTGTGTAGTCGTTTTAATGAATATCCGTTTTTCTAAAATCATTTATTATGCAAATACGCAAAAAGTATGAAAGCCACAACCACCAAAAACTAATCAGTTCTTGCCATTTGCTAACTGAATCTATGTACCAGATTTGATTCTGATCTGATAAGCCGTTTTTGAGATATCGGACCAACAGACAGACAGACAGACAGACAGACAGACAGACAGACAGACACACAGACAGACATCGCTGCGACATATGCTCACCTGTGTAAACACGTGAGCAAAAATGCCACTTTTTAGTTTTCTCCGGCCGCAAAAATGCAGATAGACTACCAAGTGGTCACCGCGAAGCTGCTGCCGATTGAACACTGTAGTTATATTCAAATTCTAATGCAACTGGAAGACACTCTTTCAGGAAATTCGAGCGTTTGTGGTGGGGAATCAATGACCATTGGTGATTTGAACCGACCGTCAATCAAACGCTTGTATAAACTCTGTTTGCAGGATTAGCAAAAGGTGGCAAAAGATGGAGATCAGTTTGTGTAATTAATGTTATAGAAATCAAACATCGTACTGGCCAAGTGCTTGACTGGGAGGAGAACTCCACTAATGCGAGAACCTGGGATTGAAAATTGCGGCTTTAAGTACTTCAAAATGGGTATGAACACATAAAGCAGTGCCCTTGCACAATTTTGAACACAAACTTATTAAGTTTCAAATTTGACACACCTACAAATTTCAAAGACAGCTTTTGTCATGTGCCAAATATATACATAAACCACAATACTGTGTTATCACAAGTGTGCCATCTACTAAATGGTGAATGTCATGTACATGTAGATCCATGAACCTATACCTTCAAACATTTTTTCCATTTCCACACAGTACCGATAAGATAGAGTAACACAGATCTGTACATTCACACACATTGTCACATGCATACACCCATGGATGCACACATAGATGCAGACAGACAGACACACACACACTGAAAATCCTGCTGTTGTGTATTGGCACCTACAGGTGCAAAAAAAAATATGTTGTACGAATAAAATATCATACACTGAAAACATTCTCAAGTACTGTCGCACAGCCACTCTGAACACTGGTTTACAGTTTTCTGTTTGAATCTGAGTGCTTTTAAAGTGCACTGACCACCAACTGAACTGAACATATTCATATGTTGGTTTGTTTCTAAACGTGAAGGCATTGCTTTAAGGAAGTGAAATTCAACACTTGAAGTCACATGACCCAATATTGATGTACACCTGAGGCTTTGTGTAATAGCACTGCACAAGTGAGGGATCAATTACATTATATGCTGTAAAGCCTAAATGAGCTTACAACCTGCTGTGTGACCTCAGTGACAGGCCCTTCTCCAAACTGTGGGATCACAACACTATATACCACAGTTCAGGATACAAAACCTTCCCTTTAGGATTGTGTCCTAGTTTCAGGGCAAGCTATATGACGCAAACACACAAATGGTTCAGAGTGTTTTCTGTACAAGCATCAGTAATTCAATTTCCATGTTTAATCATTTTATTATAATTTAAATGTATTATCATTTAAATATCTAATTTGCTTTTGTATCTCCCTTTTCCTCTAAATAGTTAATGGTTTATTTTTTCTTCCACCTTCACATATTTCATGATAGCACTGAACCAATCCAAAGAATCCACAAATGCAAAAACTGAAGCCATTATAATTTACTGAAAAACAAGGGTTTGCCTCTGAGCAACACAGACCTCACCTTATACAGATACTGTACTCTGACTACACTACAGACTAAGCACCTCAGGCTGTTTGATAACTCAAGTGTCTGCTATAAAAACAAAAACAAACAAAACAAAACAAAACAATTTAAAAGTTACCAAAAACAAAAATTTCAGGAATGCACTCTGACCAGAATATGATTATGCTGATGGTCATATTGAGGCTTATTTATCAAATTATTTCATGCAATGGAAGCCACTTTCCTAGTTATCGACAGTGGGGCAAATGTTTTGAAATTTGGTATTTATTTTATGAGGTGAATGCTGGCTGACATATAACCATAAACGTAAAAATATAAGGAGTGAGTAGCAAGTGTGACACAATTGAGCCATAAAGGTAGACAGACAGCCTTGGGAAAAATTTGGAACCTCATATCTGTCATCATACTACAATGATTAATGCGAGGCAGAATTCCTTACGGGACTGATCACATACATACAGCTGCTACTCTGTGTCAAAACAAGTTTTCCTTTTAACCCTTTTATGGCTAGCGTCAAAGATGTTGCATGAAAGCAGGGCATACGGTATTGCTATTCTTGAAATACCACTGAATTGTCTCTCTGGTTCGGGTTATTGAGGACTGCTTAGGTTTGCAACTATGTGTAGTGGTAATTACAAATTATGCAGACCTATAAGACTGTCATGAATTGGTTTGGGGGCATCTCTCCGTCATGTTGACTAACATGGAATGTTAATGTTGGACAATTGGTCAATCCCTGAATTCGACTCACCATGGTACAAAAAAAGCCATATGCACAAACATGCATAGAAACATACGCATGCAGAACCATACGCCTTTCCTTATGTGTTTGTACACATGGATTTGTGTGCACCGCCATCACGTGATCTCTTCAGCTTATTGTGTCTACAGAACACTCAGCGTCCCCTTTAACATTCTGCAGTAGAACCATTATACTATCAATTTTATAAAATATAATTATTTAAATTTGTAAAATTGATATTCTGAATTTTATCGAATAAAGACGAGCAAAACACAAAACACAAAACAAAATAAAAAACAGAAAACAACATCTCTTGTGCACATAATAATCATAAATCATGTGCAAAAATGAAAGAACACCGTGGCCGTGTTGACCTGAATGAATTTCTGAAGCGCTTCTGGAATGTGAGACGCATTATAGTTTAGGCTATAGGAAAGTAATCTGAGGGCACATGCCACTGGCGACCTGCATGTCCCGGAGAGTTGGAATAAGGTCAACCATAGACCCCTAAAGGAAGCGAGGGTCTATGATGATCATGGGTCAACATACCTATCGGAGACTTGATGAGGCCGTGTGTGTACGATGGCCAGAATAGCAAAGCTATCGATGTTTGTTGAATGTCACAGCACAGTCCCTCCCCTTGGTGGAGGGACTGCAGCTAGAAAGTGAAGAACCAGCTGAAAGTTAGTTGAGGAGACCTTGACCGCATATCATTTGCATCTCATTGTCGGCTACATGGACTGTGTGCCCACAGCTATGATTTTATATGCACTCAACTGATACGAATACATGCTAGCTGTACGGGCGTAGCAAGTAGGACGTATGATAGACACCGGCTTACGTGGTCACGCCTACACATTCAACCGTCAACACACATGCATTTTCCGCGCCAGATGGCGATGACAACAAACATGGCACCGCGCCAAGGCAAGCATGTCCACATGGTTTCAAAACCATAACAAACATGACAACTTGAAATTGTCACTGGTTAAGACATTGAAATTTTCACAAACCTTTAAGAGAGTGATCTGCGAATCAGAAATGTCGGGTTGACACCTCAGTTTCTACAAAAACTACCAGGTGGGAGGTGCAAAAACGAGTGTTTCCCCGAACCGCAAAGACGTACAACATCGACGGAGTCGTCACTTTCGAATGTGGGCGCGAGAGCAGCCTGTTTTCAAACTTTATTTCATCCATAAAGAGTTCAACAATTTAATTTGCAGTTACCTATTCGGCTAAAATTTGTCCGTTAACTTTTAAATAATTTATTTTTTTATGAATCGAAAACCGTAGACAAGTAAATAGCGATACATAAATACCGGCAGAATTTTCTAGTTTGAGTACGAGGATAATCGCGCACGCGTGAATCTTTTAGCACACTACTACTACCTGAAAGAACGGCCACTGTGATTGGCCAATGGCATTTTCTCGAAGACGCGTTAAAGTTGTGCGGCCGGCACACAACTCCTTTCTTCGAGATTTCGCTTCTTCCGTCGAGACAACATAACATAAATCAGAGCTCTTATGTAAAGTTAAATACTACCATACTTAAGAAGCATCTTGTTTTTCTCAAACTGAAAAAGTTGCCCACTTTTTCGTAACCAATTAGACTCGGGGTAAGATCTTTGGAAAGGTCAACATGGCTGCCCTTATGCAGAAATACAAAATGGCGGAATTCGGCCCAGACTCAGGCGGCAGAGTAAAGGTAAGTTTTCCACACTAATATTCGCCACTTCGACCTTAAAATAGACAGACCTTTGAAGATGGAAGGTCTAGAAGATCCTCAACGTGTTTACCTTTTTCTGCCTAAGATTGGATCGGCAAAGAAAACTATGCGTTGAGTCCGAGGGGTCGATGGTTTTGTTGCCCCGTGATTTGTTTACGTTTACATTGAACGACTCCGGCGCTGATGTGCATAGTGTGATTCCAAATCGTTTCAAAGAAACAGGGCCCCGTATTATAGGGCCCCGGGTTATTGAACCGCTCTTTTTAAGGGTGGGAATTTTGCCTAGCGGTTTTGACTGTGGTGTCTTCGCTACTGGGTGCCGAACATTGTTCAAATCCGATCGAAAGTCATACATGTGTACGTAACACATTTCATGGAGAACAACTCTGATGGCGGCGTAATTAAGTGATCTTGCACAGCCAGTATACTATATAGCCTTGAAGCAAAATCAAACAATTCACAATGTTGATCAGTCTTGATCACAATCTTGATCACCAATATCAATATGGTATTCTTGATTTTTCATTCTCAATTTGACAGATTCAAGATAAAAGAGGCTTGTTGACATTACTCATTAGAATGAAATACATGTAGACGCATAAAAAATATAAAAGGTTGCCATATTATGAAGCGAGTTCATCTTTCTTTTACGTCCATGGTTCTGCAAAGATGAAATAGTAGATAACATTGCAATTATTAGAAAAGATACTTTCTCGTCGCATTTATGTACACCATCATAGTTCTTCCATCATCACTGTGATGTTATTGTGTTAAATTACAGTGTACCTTCAAATATGATTCTCCGCAGGTGTGGCCTGATAGAGGTTTCTTTCGTTTTTGATATCAATTGTATTGCTTCAGTTATAGATAGTCTCACTTCTTCTGTCTATGCCACAATTTAAAATGACAAGATAAACACAATGCAAAAACAATTTCAACAGCAGTGCAGTACATGTATGTGGTTACTCAGTATTGTCACAGGGGCTAGAGAGCAATGCATATGATTGATTTCTTATCATATATACATGTACATGTATATATCAAACATTTCTATGATCATAGGCCGTAAGAATTTTTAGGGCCTGTGCTATAACACTATCTTGAACAGTGTCACTTTGTGCCTGTAGCTAATGCCTCACCATCTCTACATAGAATTTCAAAGAAAGTCCATACCCTTCTTAATCCACCACTAGTTTCTTCACAGTCAATATCTTGAGTTGTCAACGAGATGTTCAGTCATAGGGGAAAGAAATCAGTCCCCTGGGGTGGGGAGGGAGGGTTTTTGTGCAATGGTTTACCTTATTTGATTTTATTAATTTTGACTGTGATATTTCAAATAAAGAGTTCAACTCCACACCGTCTGACTGTTTTCTTTATTGCTACAAGTAATTTTATTAATTTTGACTGTAATATTTCAAATAAAGATTTCAACTCCACACCGTCTGACAGCTTTATATATTACCGACAAGTCCTTATCTCCTCTCCAACTTGTGTATACACCACTGTAATTGCTCCGAAAACATTGCCAACTTGCTAATCCGCTGTCGGTATCAGCGGATTAAGTGATTGAGTCAACACCACAGCCGTCCCACACGCATTAAAATAAGGAAAGGGTTGAAAATCACAGACACAGTGTCACGATGTCGTCCGTAAAACTAGTGGACGCTTAAAATATTCATGAATTCGTAAATAAATAGGAAGTTACATAACTTATTGTTCATAAATAAACGGTAAAGGAGCTCCCTAGTGACCGGCCATTGAGAGAAATTACTGAAAGCAACAACCTCGCGACCGGTCGTATAGACAAATGTTGGCAAAAATTCCACACTTAACACTTACAGCCACGACCTCACGATCGGTCATTGAGAAAAATTACCGGGAAAAAAAACCCTGAAAGCCATAACCTCATGACCGATCATTGAGAAAATTTCGGGCTAATTAAACTCTTTATAGCCACGACCGGTCGTTGAAAAAAATTACTGGGGGAAAAAAGTCAAAGCTTGAAAGCCACAACCTCATGACCGGTCGTTGAGAAAAATGTTGTGAAAATTCAACACTTTACAGCACGACCTGGTGCGATCGGTTGTGGAGAGAAAATATTGGGAAAAATCGGAAACCTGAAATCTACTACCGTGGACGCTTAAACTATTCTCGTTGAGAGAAATTGAAGCCCTTTATCTGTGATGAAATCAACTAGGCTACCGTCCGACCGGTCAGGAGAGAAAATGTAGAAAAGTTAAAAAGTCACTAACAACAGCCATGTGGAGAGACAGCTCAGAAAAAATTAAAATACATGATCTGGACGGCGCCGGCCTGAAGGAGAACAGCAACGTTACAAAATTTTGATGACATAGGTTAAGTTCCTGACTACATTTTCCTATACCCTAGAACTTTAAAAAGCTAAGTCCATCCTTTCAGTTCATTCAGATTATGTGCTGTCGTCGTTGAGTTGCGTGTTTGAGGAATGATAATGGTGGAAAGTGCATAACAATACAGCGAAAATATATAAAAGTCAGCGTGGACCCTCTATTGTGCCGCGCAACAACCTAAACGTAGCAGCTAAACGTTTTTACAGACAGAATACACAGACAATGTGGCGAATACCATGAAATCGTTTTTGTTGAAAAGGCGTGCTCGCAGTACCGGCAAAACTGAATAAAAAGTTAATGATTTTATCCATCTAGTTCTCGGAAACTGAAGCGAGGGCTGTCCGTCTTTGGGGAAAATACTATAACTTACGCTACACATGGACGCGGAAGTGAAAACACACTAACATTTTAAAACGAGAACGGGCAAGAAAATGTCAGCAAATTTGTAGTCCTGGTAACAACTGGGGTTAATATTAGTAATCGTGTTCCTTGATATTCAAGATGTTTTGTTGATAGGCCTACATGTGCACATTGTGGAGGTTCTTTTGGAGTACCTGTAGGTGATAACTTCATTGGTACGGATTGTCGCTGATGTATTAGCGGGGAGACCGGGCAAACGAGTCAGTCACAGTCGATGACGGTGTGCTACGTTTACGATAGACGCTATAGATGTACGGTGACGATGGTGGCATCGAATAATATCTGAATATGGATAGTGTATAATACTGGCATACACGATGACATCAATCTATATTGAGCTGCCTGCAGCGGTGTTCGGTTCGGTTGATGCTGTCTGAGCCTCGCTACAAGGAGAAAAAATATCCTTGTCTGTGGCTGTTGAAGCTACCACCTCGATAACCAGGAGGTTTGTGTAGATGCAGAGGCAGGAAACGTGATACCTCGCCCTTCAGCTCTTTCCGTGCAGGATTTACAGAAGTTTTGGTTATATTCTCGAACTCATCGTTAGCAACATTTTGTGACAAAAAGGATACAAATTAAATCCTTGTTTTGATTTTGTAGGATTGATTAAAACCAGTCGTGTAGCGTGATCTTATAAAACTTTTGCTCATTTTGAGCATGATGTACTAACTTTGACATTATATAACATCAAACGCATCATGGGAAATATGTTTACTTCTGGATTGGAAATAAACAGGTTTGAGGTCAAAGGTTCTACTTCCGACTTCCGCTCTTACGGCCGACATCGGACCATGACTGACTCAAAAATGTAGGTTGGTTTTCTGGCTCAAGATGACCATTTTAGACGGCGTACTTTGGCATGTAACAGTTCATCGGTATAGCGATGCTTTTGATAGTCGTTAAATTTCATTGACTTCTATATCTGCTCAGATTTGCGTTTTTTTGTGACACTGTGTCTGTGATTTTCAACCCTTTCCTTATTTTACTACGTGTGTGACGGCTGTGGTGTTGACTCAATCACTTAATCCGCTGATACGGACAGCGGATTAGCAAGTTGGCAATGTTTTCGGAGCAATTACAGTGGTGTATACACAAGTTGGAGAGGAGATAAGGACTTTGTCGGTAATATATAAAGCAGTCAGACGGTGTGGAGTTGAACTCTTTATTTGAAATATCACAGTCAAAATTAATAAAATAAAATAAGGTAAACCGTTGCACAAAAAAATCTCCTCCCCCACCCCAGAGTCCTTTCATCTGTTCCCTATGGTTCAGTTGTTCTTGTTTTATCAGAAATAACTAATGGAAGCTTTTACTGTCCAGAGTTCCTCCACCCACAGACTGGGTACTGTCAATCTATGCCATTACAGTGGTTTTGTTCACTTTTTCAGGGTATCTCCATAATTAAACCGATTGTGTTCGGTAACATCGCAAGGTATTTTGGTAAGAAGAGAGAAGAAGATGGACACACTCATCAGTGGACTGTTTACTTGAAACCTTTTAGAAACGAGGTAACATGCACTTACAGCATTGTTGTTGCTGTACTGTACCTTGTCTTGCATTTTCAAATGAGATGTTGAAGTATTCCAGTGTTTTTGTTGAGGCCGGTACCCCTGTAAATGTTACCGGAGTTCCCCAGTCATTTTACCAGGGTTCCCCTTGCTATATCAATGCAATCAGATTTAGGGACGACAGCAGAAATGTTACTAGAGTTCCCCGGAGTTTCCCAAATCATTTACCAATATTCCCCAACCTTAGCAAAAACACTGTATTCTGAGGGAATAATGTTCAGGGATGTTTGACTTGAACAAAAGTGGCTGTTAAAGCTCCATGAGGTGCATCATGAGATTTACATGTAATTCACAGTATTTTTTGTTTGTGCAGTGCAGTGTCTCCCTGGAAACATGTCAAATTGCCGCGTGTTCAACCTGCCAATACAGGCTGTACATGTATTGATAGCAGTGAAGGGGCTTATACAAGAGTAGGGGGTAGTGCCCGGAGGAGTAGTTTTTTTTGCAAAGGTTCTGTAATTTTGGTAAATGATTTGGGAACCCCGGTAACATTTCGGCTGTCCTTTAATCTGATTGCATTGATATACAAAGGGTAACCCTGTTAACTAGTAAACGACCATGTCTTTCCTCTTCTTGTTTTGTCATGCACTTCTTTGTGGTTTGGAAAGCCTCTTAGTTTTGGAATGGGATTTTCATAAATGCACTCATTTTTCTTCACAGGACATGTCAGTGTATGTGAAAAAGATTCAATTTAAACTTCATGAAAGCTACACAAACCCTCTAAGAGGTAAGAAAACACTGGTATATTTGATCACAGACAAAACTACTTCTATGTTTTCATCTGAAACAAACTGGCTGCCTTGCCCTTTCATCCCTTAAACTTTTCAAAGAGAACATCATTTAGAGACATGGAAATTATGAGAGCTTTCAGTAAAAAATCTCATGTCGTGGTTTCCAAGTCTACAAATACCTTATTCCTCAGTAAGTTTTATCATCATTCAGTCTTGCTCAAGTTTATATCTAATATGTCTGTCGCAGTGAGATATGTATCTTTTGTAATCATTGAGCAAGGCAAAATCACCCATTTGCAGTCTTTTGTAGTTAGTGATTTTGGAGGTTAGAAGGCAACACCAAAGTTTGTTTTCTCAAAAGTTGCCATTGGTCACATACAGCCTTCAATGAAGAATTTCAACATGCTACACAATGGTATGGACATCTCTTCTTTGTGTTTCCCTACTGAGCATTTATTGATGAAAATTTTATGTTTCTTTGCAGTGCTCACAAAACCACCCTATGAGGTTACAGAAACGGGCTGGGGTGAATTTGAAGTGGTCATTAAAATCTTCTTCAATGATCCAAATGAGAGGCCGGTGAGTTTATTACAATCAGGTGTCCTTATTGTCAATCCATTTTATGATCATTCTTTACTTACCTAAAGCCACTTTCATATTCTTTGCCCATTCTGAACAGTCTGAATTGATGTATACAAAACTTAATGTGTGCCAATTTATTTAGCTACTTTAGTGCTTCATTTGTGACATGTTTTAATTACATTGTCATTAGCTCACATGTGGTATGTGTATATACCAAAGAGAGCTTACATTTTTTTTAAGCCATCAGTAATCAGAAGAATATAATGAGCTCCAAAGTTTATGCAAGAATTGTGTACAGATATATCTTGCTTTACCAGTCAGGGTTCTCCAAAGGGGGGTTTTAAGGGGTTGGCTTCCCCTCTGTTTATCAAACATTATATGTTAATTACCAAACAAAAGATCAATTTTCATGACAAAAGAATATGCAAAGTAAACTTAATTTGCATATTTTCTAATTTACATCGTTATGTAAATTGTCCAATCCCCGTGTTTTTCCAAGCTACGGAGAACACTGTCTGCATGTTTCCTTGTGAGTTGATCGGCATAATCAGTTCTTGTGTATTTTGCTTTCACTGATATCATTCCCAGGTTACAGTGTATCATCTTCTGAAACTCTTTCAATCAGAGACAAATCTTATGCTTGGAAAGAAAAATGTAGTATCAGAACAGTATGATGAATTGGTAAGTGTGATTTCATTACTTGAAAAGTCTTCTAAGATTTCCTCTGCTGCTGTATTATGCTGTTTGTTAACTCTTTGAGAGCTGCAATTTTTCCCGCCAAAATTTTAGTGCAACATTTTACCAATGTTTAGGAATTTTTTGTAATTTTTTCGATAATTTTTGACCAAGTGGACATCACATGTCACTTGCTACAATTCTTTACCAAAATTTTGGCAAAAATCTGGAAAAAATTGAATTGGGTATATTCTATAAAGGTGACAAAAACTGACTTTGGCGCTCAAAGGGTTAAAAAGGGAGTTAAGGGTTTATAAGCATAAATTATTACCGGTATTTTCACTTTCATGAAATGTGATTTTTAACATTAAGGTAGTACACACCTCGAGAGTTAATGGCTTAAACTTTTGCTTAAACTTTCCTAAAGGAAATTTTCATCTGGTCTCTTTCCAAAAATCAAGAATAAAAATCAGGGGTCACCACGCAAATTTTGGTTCCAGAAGTACAAATTAGCATTAATTTAGCAATATTTGAAATTCAACTCGGCTGCCATCCCTGTGTTTACTGTAAGGGAAAAAATATCACATTTATGATTTTCACAAAAACAAGATGGTCAAAATTTTATTTACTCCAGGAGTTTCAAAATTAGCCTCAACAAGCGGCAGTCTAGAACAGTATTGTAAGAGTTTGAGGATCTGAATATCTCACCCCAAGGCACGTTGTCCCTTAATAGAGTCAAGTGTGGATGTTGATATTTTTAGGTTATATACTGTAGGTATGCCTTGATGATAAAATAGCGTTACTCTGTAGAATATTTTCCTGTTGATCGGCAAATTGTTTATCGGGAGAGAATCATAGGGTAAATTAATTTGCTTGGTTGAAGTGCTTTATGATTCATGAGTGTTCCACGTCATTGTGAACAGCATTGTATTTGTCAGAACAACTATCAGGGCTTACACCAAATTCTCACTTTCACCCCAAATACACAAAGTATCCACTATAGTGATTCTAGCAGTATCAAGTAAATGCAGGCGGTGCAGGGGATGGGCAAATCAAATGGTCTGATTGGTTCGTATCAAGTCTTATGATACAGTACTGCATTGAGTTGTCATACAGCTTTAATAGTTTACTAAATCTGCAACCAAAGAAGCTATGGTCTGTGGATATCAGTAAGATTTGCTCACTATCATGGAAGGTAGAGCCAAAGTAGAGATCTGCAAAAGTTGTATCATAATCACAAATACTCTGACTTTTTGTGGACATTTTTTTCTGTCTCATTTCTACAATTGTGCGTTGTCTTGTTCTGTGTTCTATGTCAGATATTTCAAGACCCAACACAGATGATGCAGCAACTTCTGACAAACACAAGACAGCTGACGCTGGGACCGCACAAACACGAAACAGACTGTAAGTGGAAAATTTTAGTCATTTGATCAGTGCCCCTTTCCTTTTACTTCATTTGTTGTTGAAATCTCGTCTTATGATTGTCCAACGATGTCAGACACTGCAACCACACCCAAGATGTTTATATGGTAGAACACATCAGACTGCATGAAAAGTTTCATTGGAGGTAAAACAAAATTTAGGAAAAAATGGATCTTAAAGTTCAAATACCGGGTAGGAGAGAGTATTGACTCTTCACTGCCCAAAAGATCTAATTGCATGACAGATCAGATGTAGTGATAAGTTTTGTTGCAATGTGAATATCTGGATATACTGAGTCATATACTTCGAATTTTGCTCTGTGATACATTAAACAGTCAATACTGGCTGCTGTATATTTCTTAGTTTCACCAGTTAAGTGTCAATGAACAACTGATAAATAAGTGTGATTCAAATAAATTGCAGAAAATAATTGTGATTTAAATAAATTGCAGATAAGAAATTCATTTAATGGTGAAATTAACAGATGTTACATAGAGAATGGAATTTAGCCATATGATGATTTTTCATAATTTGTCATAATCAGTTGTGTAGACTTCACCTTAGCTGTCTGTAAGCAGCTAGAGTGCATCTGTCCATTCTGTTTCACTCAGCAGAATTTCAAATTCTACTGGCTGCGAAAAAAGGCAAAGGGTTTGTTCAAGAGGTTCTGATGAATATGAAAATAGAGAAAGGGGTAAACCTTGGTGATCTTTGGAAACAAGAAATACACATCATCTGGTACCTGTTGTTTTATCACCTATGTACACTTTCTCTTTGACAGTTGAAGAACAAGAACGCAAAACCCTGGTTTCCATCCAGTCGGCCAAGAAAAAGATCCGCTTTGAAATTGCTGAACTCAATGAGAGACTCAAACAGAGTAAAGAGGCCATCCAGAAATTCAAAGAGGAAATCAAACGACTTGAGGACCAGGAACATGAAAAGGATGAAATGGTGACATAGCAATGTTATCATTAGGATTCTGAAATGGACAGCAAGTCAATCCTTCAAAATAGACCTAGATACTCAAAAAATGATAGGACTTCAGGACAGCATTTTTCTGGTACTGCTTGCATATCAACCTCATTCCATTATGATTGGAAATGACAAAAAATGTCATCAAAAGATGTCCTTCCCCTCTTGTCGTATCAGTTTTTATGGTCTCCAATGACCATCATAGGTTGAAGGGTTGGGGTAGGATAAATGGGGGCGGAGCAGGGTGAGGAAAGATGGGATAAGGGGAAGGGGTAGAGAAAGGGATGATGGGATAGGGTAGAGGGGTATGGTTAGGTTAAAGGTATACTGTCACCTGTTCCAATTTTGCCACAGTTACCATGGAAAGAGAAAATCTAACCAATCACAGATTTTAGGCGGGTGGCCGCTTTTTAAAAACAGCGCCCTCACATGGGCATTTTGAATACCAAGGAACGACTCTTTGACCATATATGGGCATATTTAGATTACAGGTGAATGTATACCTTTAAGGGGATTTGGTTTAGCAAAGGATGTTTGGAAAGGTTAGAGTGAACGATGTTGGGATAGGGTGAAGAGAGTGGGTGGAGGATAGGGGTAGCGTGAGGGAATGCAATCAAACCATATAACTGCCAGCCACAGGCAAAACAAAACTTAATTTTAAGAAGTCCAATAAAGTTTCACCTTTTATTCGATGATTGCCTTTTCCACTGAAATATATTACATTATTTTATAAAAAATAAAGAATTATGAATATTCTGATATTGGAATTTGTGAGCTTTAAATGAGTGTTTGCCTTTCTCTATGAAGAGTGCCTAGGTGCATTGTATCACAGAGACTGCAAAATATTCATGTAGGAATAAAAGTGCATATGTGTACAAGTGGCCAATGCACCTACTTCTGATCTGTGAGTGTTTGTGGTTCATGTGTGAAAATTATTTTCTCGGGTCACGTGGAATTCTACTAATTGCAATAATGCTGCCATATTAACCCTTTGAGCTCCAAAATCTATTTTTGTCCCCTTTATAAAATAAGCCCCAGTCAATTTTTCTCAGATTTTTGCCGAAATTTTGAGAAGAAAGTGCAGCCAATTAATTGTGATGTCCATTTGGTCCAAAATTGTCAAAAAATTACAGAAAAATTCATAAAAATTGGTAACATTTTGCACTAAAATTTTGGAGGGAGAAAATTACAGTGCTCAAAAGGTGTAACTTTATGTGATAGCAGGATACCATCATGGCAGATATCCATGGGTTGTAATCCTAGCAAGATGACAATGATGGTGGCATAAAAAAGCAAGTCTTACTTTGTCCAATATGTAAAGAAATTTATTATCTATCATCAGATGATGAACACTGAATGAACAAAATTGACTAACAGCTTCAATAATTACAGGAAAATGAATCGATTATTGTGGTATCTAGAGGTGATGATATATTTTCCTGTTTCCAAGTTGTGCTGCGAGCGGGCTACCCAACCCTTCCTTGATGCCAAACAGTGAATTGAAGGCAGGGAGGTAGGATTTTACCAATGCTCTGTCCAGCAATAGGGTGTTTACTCACCCAAGACAAAATGTATTTTGATCACAGTAAAATATTGTACAAGAATGTCAATACTCTTAAATGTTCCTAAAGAAATCAAAACTTGAAAAATGAAATAACACATTCAAATTACAAAATAATTCTGAAATCAACTATGTATTGTGGTCCGCATTCCATCCAATAAATTCCGATGATGTAGATTGCAGGGTCAGAGGTCATTTGAAATTTGATGTATCGAAATACTCCTCCCGGCCACTTATGTTTGCCATTTGGGGTCAGAGGTTACCAGCACTTGACCCACCGTTGGGGTAGGTCTTACCACCTTACCCTGAAACCAAACTTCTTCAGTCAGCGTGAAAAAATATTGCAGCACTTATATCCAATCCTGCTATCGTTATACAATGTCTTTTCCTTCATCTTGGGGTCAGAGGTTACCAGCACTTGACCCACCGTTGGGGTAGGTCTTTACCACCTTACCCTGAAACGAAACTTGACCAATCACCGCCAAGAACAGAACAGATCTACGGCATCACAGAATCAGATGTAACAATTGGCTCCAGTTGCAGTTTGGGGTCAGAGGTTACCAGCACATGACCCACCGTTGGGGTATAGGTCTTTACCACCACACCCATAAAAATATGAAATTGCACCATCATTTTGATACCAATATTTTCTTTCCTTTTCTCTCACATTTCGTCGTCAACTGTTCCAGTAAAAAGTTTCTTGTAGCAATATTTTCTGAACATCGCAGTATCAGCTCTCTTGTTTTCATACCAATCGTGTCAACAGGGCGTCTGTCACCAGGAGTCATCACTAATCAAGTCACTACGCTTCAGAATCTACCACTGGGTCACATGGGTCAGCCGCCATCTGCAACACCAATGAGTCCATTCACACCACCCTGATTACCTTCAACGTACTTCCATCCCATCACACCATTGGTCTGACAGGACGGCACAGCGCAACTGCTCAGTCAGTCCAGTATCACCAATAACACCACACACCTCTTGTGCTGACATCGGAGCTTGTCCTCTCATGCTTTTCCATAATATTCCCAACATAATCCCATTGCAACTTAAAAGGAACCAGGGGCATTGGACGATATGGTTTTCTGAGGGCCCAGGGTACTTGTACTTCAGAAGTCTTCAGTGATGGTGAAGATTGCAAGGTACTACTGGGTTAACTAACCAAAATGAATGCTTTTATATGGTGTTAGTGAAAGAGAAACCATTGGTTTTAGCATAGACCCTCAAGGGTCTATAGTTTTAGGAATTAAAGAGCCGTGTTTTGATGTCCCCTTTTTGTGACTCTAATGCTGAAAAGGTTTGGGCCTTTAGCTGTCAACTTTGAGTTTTCTACGTTGTTTTCTTGTTGTTTTCTTATGGTGTTGAAGTTTGTGCACAGAGACTGAACTTTTTTAAATTGTCAAGCCAAAGATACCTGCAAAACAAGTTTGATGTGTGAAAAATATTTTCAACAATGCCTGCAGCCATCATAATATTGAATCATTAAATTGTGTTCTATCTTTTGATTATACCATAGATATTTGTTTTTGTTTTTTGGCCTTAAAGTTAGTTTAGTAATTAATGCCTTATATATTGCCTGATAAATATATGATTTACCATTCTTAAACATAGTGATTAGCATGAAAGTGTATAGTGTTACAACTTGATTCATAAACCTCTAGCATTGTCATAATCTTTCAACACCAATATGAACTGGCACACTGGTATTGTTAGGGAGCATGTCCTCTGGACCATGACTTTCTTTGTTTTTGTTTACACCTTCATTACTTTGCTTACAAAGAATTCTGTTACTCTTGATTAAGGTAGAATACCGGTATGCCTCGGGGACAGATATTTGAACTCTCAATTTTGTACAATATTCTTTTGGCCTACCACTTGCTTGGGATCATTTTGAAGCTTTTAAGGAGTAAAATAAATTTTCAAGGGCATAGTTTTGTGAAAATCAGAAATTTTATTTTCCCTATAGAGTTAATAAGTGATGGCAGCCATTTCGAATTTTAAACATCGGTAAATGTTAGATAATTTGTTCTGGTACCAAAATTTGCTTGGTGACCCCAGATTTTTATTCTCGATTTTGAAAGAGAATGGTAGAAATTTTGCTTGAGGAAATTTTCAGCAAAAGTTTAAGTCTCGTTTTTGAGGGGCTAACTACCGTAAATGCAGAGGTAGTGAATAATTACATCGGCGAAATTGTGTAGTGATTGGGAGGTTAAATTATGTATACATGGCCGGCAGATACATTTTTACCACATATGGACATATGCAAATTTAAAACAACTGAGGTGCTATACAAGCTTTTTCAAATTGACTTGTACTCATTTAGACGTTTCGGCATCAGATAAACTGTAAAGAATTTCTTATCTTAAAATCATACAATTAAAAAATTCTTATATCAATATGAAATCTTAGAGATTTCTGAATCAAGTCGTTATAATGTTTTTGAAGTGCACCCTGGATGAAACAATCTTTACCATCGACCAATCGGTAGACAGGGTAAACATCACCTGATTCACAGTGCACAGTGAATGTAAGTAGTAGTGGATGTGTGTGAAATAGATAAATTTTACTACTGACAGATTCAATGTTTTTTTGGCAAGTGTATAAACAAATAAATCAGTAAAATCGGCATACTTTGAGCAAGCTGATGTTTTGAGAACCAAACATTTTTAAAAGACTCAACATTATGTACATTTGTTAAGGCTAATATGTGCTTTTGTTTTTGCATTCGTAGATCCTCTAATAGGAAAGTGGACTAACTTTCAGCTTCCTTTCCATTCAAACTTTCTAATTACAAGCAATGATTTCATCAAACTGAAATGGAGATACTTTGAAAGTAATTAAACTTGGGCTCTTTCACCGGATTACTTTTGCTTGTACCAATCTAAAACATTGTAACTGCCTTGCTATTAAAGTGAGGATACATAGACAAGCGATGTCCAATATCTAAAATTTAAAGTAGACAAGTTAGCAGACCGTCTGTGCATCCCAGATAGCAAAAAGCACAAGTGTGTATTTGTAGGATTGCCCGTAATAGCTTCCAGTGTATAACCACAATCATTACCAAATGAGTGTTTTTTTTTTTTTTTACATATTGCTGTTTGCCCACATTTGCATAACTGATAAATTAATTCAAATACTAAAACATTATAAACAACTATTGAAATTTATGAATTGTAGATTTTATGATCTTCATCAGGGGTGTGTATCCTCACTTTAACGACTATAGGAACAAATCTACCGTTCAATCTTCACCAGCGATTTCAAGACATGCAGAAACAACAACAGTGTATCTTGTGATACATGGGGTTGTGACAATAGGTCAACTCCATGATTCTGTAATTGGCAAAATACTCTCTGCTAAACTAGGTGAAAATAAAATTCACTGAAACAAATCCAAAAGACCACAAAGATCTTAGTTTCTGTGTATAAGTCTAGGTCAAACTAATCAATTGAATCATGATCACTACAGATACTACGGTGGCCCAAAACTACCTGTTCTCCGCATTCAAAGTCTGCGTCGCATTCAATTGTTTTTCTCTCACATATGTCTCCGCATTCAAAGTCTGCGTCGCATTCAATTGTTTTTCTCTCACATATGTCTCCGCATTCAAAGTCTGCGTCGCATTCAATTGTTTTTCTCTCACATAAGCTTATGTCTCTGCATTCAAAGTCTGCGTCGCAATCAAATGTTTTTCTCTCACTTATGTCTCCGCATTCAAAGTCTGCGTCGCAATCAAATGTTTTTCTCTCACATATGTCTCCACATTCAAAGTCTGCGTCGCAATCAAATGTTTTTCTCTCACTTATGTCTCCGCATTCAAAGTCTGCGTCGCAATCAAATGTTTTTCTCTCACTTATGTCTCCGCATTCAAAGTCTGCGTCGCAATCAAATGTTTTTCTCTCACATATGTCTCCGCATTCAAAGTCTGCGTCGCAATCAAATGTTTTTCTCTCACATATGTCTCCGCATTCAAAGTCTGCGTCGCAATCAAATGTTTTTCTCTCACATATGTCTCCGCATTCCAAGTCTGCGTCGCATTCAATTGTTTTTCTCTCACATATGTCTCCGAGGTATGCCTCAGTGTACGTTATTCCGCGAAGCATAATTTCTATCGAACAGCGCTCTCAGACGGTCGCTATTGACAACGACGAACATTGTATCAAGTTATTTTCAATAGATTATCGATCGAAAATTTGTTTGGACGCCGCTTGTGCCGGGCGCTCGTGTGTTGAGGTCACGTCATAAACATTTCCACGATAACCCATATATTGACTTATACACTTAAATATCACATTGAAGGTATCCGTTGGTTTCCTGTACTGAAATTAAATCGACGACAATTTTTTTAGTTTTGGTGATACTTTTACGTACGTTTCGGCACATTTTGGCGCACCTCGGCGTAGTTTGGCGCCATTGTGAACGGGGGACTACACGCGAGTGAGCGAGACAACAATGTATCAATTTCGGACAAAAGGATATCGATCGATAACGTTCACTGCACGATTACAGTGGAGACTCTACGCCCGTTCGCCTCTGTTCTGTGTTATTCTTGCAGTTTACTAGGATTTGCATAGTTAATATTCGCCAAAATTTGGTATAAATTACAACAACCTGACTGGTATTTGGTCTGTATAATTTAAGAGACGCTAACCGATTAAAATGGGTCAATATTAGACCCTGATTCTGCATATGCAAACGCTGTAAGATCGCCATTTTATTGAGGGCAAGAGCAAAAATTCAGCGATCGGAAAAATAAAATGCAACTAAAACAAGTTTCGTCGAGAAATTCAAAAAACTAAAACGACAGCAATTTTGTATATATATCAAGGAAACACCGTGCCACTTTTCACTATAATTGGTTCAGAATTGAGAAATTTGAACGAGTGATAGTTGTACGGTCTGTTCAGTACATTAAACGCAATTGTTTTCTATGGGAAATCGAGCAGAGTAGACACATCGTAAAATGAAAAATACATCTGAAAAAAACCGTTGGTTTAACTTTTTCATTTCGCTGTTATTTTTTATAATATTTGGTATGACACATATCATGAAGGGTAACTAAAACTCTATGGTTTTATTAGTCCCCACGGACACCGTCCGGGGGGACTTATAGGTTTGGTCATGTCCGTGCGTGCGTGCGTGCGTGCGTGCGTCCGTCCGTGCGTGCGTGCGTCCGTTCACGCAGATATCTCTGAGATGCCTGGAGCGATTTCATTCAAACTTGGTACAAGGATTACTTCATATGTCATACAGATGCACGTCAATTTGTTTTCTGATACGATCCAATATGGCCGCCAGGCGGCCATTTTATTACGATTTTTTCATGTACAGAGCCATAACTTAGGCATGTTCCAACCGATTTTATTCAAAGTTGGTACAAGGACATTGACCAATGTCATACAGATGCACGTCAATTTGTTTTGTGATACGATCCAATATGGCCGCCAGGCGGCCATTTTATTACGATTTTTTTCATGTACAGAGCCATTACTCAGGCATGTTTCGACCGATTTTATTCAGAGTTGGTACAAGGACATTGACCAATGTCATAGATATGCACATCAATTTGTTTTGTGATACGATCCAATATGGCCGCCAGGCGGCCATTTTATTACGATTTTTTCATGTACAGAGCCATTACTCAGGCATGTTTCGACCGATTTTATTCAGAGTTGGTACAAGGACATTGACCAATGTCATACAGATGCACATCAATTTGTTTTGTGATACGATCCAAAATGGCCGCCAGGCGGCCATTTTATTATGATTTTTTCATGTACAGAGCCATTACTCAGGCATGTTTTGACCGATTTTATTCAGAGTTGGTACAAGGACATTGACCAATGTCATAGATATGCACGTCAATTTGTTTTGTGATATGATCCAATATGGCTGCCAGGCGGCCATTTTATTACGTTTGTTTCATGTACAGAGCCATAACTCAGGCACGTTTCAACAGATTTTATTCAAAGTTGGTACAAGCTTATTGACAAATGTCATAGCTGTGCATGGCAATTTGTTTTGTGATACGATCCAAAATGGCCGCCAGGCGGCCATTTTATTACGATTTTTTCATGTACAGAGCCATAACTCAGGCACATCTCAAC
This sequence comes from Ptychodera flava, assembly GCF_041260155.1. NCBI lineage: Eukaryota > Metazoa > Hemichordata > Enteropneusta > Ptychoderidae > Ptychodera > Ptychodera flava. The sequence goes on along the minus strand of NC_091934.1, from coordinate 20,987,002 downwards.
CGATTTTTTTCAAAGTTGGTACAAGGACATTGATCTATGTCATACATATGTACGTCAATCTGTTTTGTGATACGATCCAATATGGCAGCCAGGCGGCCATTTTATTACGATTTTTTCATGTACAGAGCCATTTCTCAGGCATATCCGCATGTTTCGACCAATTTTATTCAAAGTTGGTACAAGGACATCGACCAATGTCATAGCTATGCACATCAATTTGTTTTGTGATGCGATCCAATATGGCCACTGTGCGACCATTTTGTTACGATTTTTTTCATGTCCTGAACCATAACTCAGACATGTATCAAGCGAATTCATTCAAAAGTATTTTTATCACAGACCTAATGAAGAGGACTCTATCCTCTCTGAGGACCTGTAATCAAAATACCCATTAACAAGTGGGGACTGTGTCATCAACGATGACTTGTTTTTTTAGTTTCCCTCTTTTTTTATGAAATGACGAGTTGAAGATCGTTTTGCTGTTGACTGTGTTTTTACTTGATTTTGCATATGTCTCTTATCGCTTACGTATTTTTGGAATTCCCTTGTGAAATTCTTCCCAAAATATTATAATTGTAAGGGCAGCATATACGGGAAATAGGACCTGTTGCTCTTTCATTAATATTTAGATGTGCAGCAAGGAAATACGGCGAAATTTTCAACATGACGCGGGAGGTGAAATTGACTCTCCGAACGCGCACTCCACGTATGCGTCCCGAATTTTTGCCACATAGTGAAAAGTGGCACGGTGTTTCCTTGATATATATACAAAATTGCTGTCGTTTTAGTTTTTTGAATTTCTCGACGAAACTTGTTTTAGTTGCATTTTATTTTTCCGATCGCTGAATTTTTGCTCTTGCCCTCAATAAAATGGCGATCTTACAGCGTTTGCATATGCAGAATCAGGGTCTAATATTGACCCATTTTAATCGGTTAGCGTCTCTTAAATTATACAGACCAAATACCAGTCAGGTTGTTGTAATTTATACCAAATTTTGGCGAATATTAACTATGAAAATCCCAGTAAACTGCAAGAATAACACAGAACAGAGGCGAACAGGCGTAGAGTCTCCACTGTAATCGTGCAGTGAACGTTATCGATCGATATCCTTTTGTCCGAAATTGATACATTGTTGTCTCGCTCACTCGCGTGTAGTTCCCCGTTCACAATGGCGCCAAACTACGCCGAGGTGCGCCAAAATGTGCCGAAACGTACGTAAAAGTATCACCAAAACTAAAAAAATTGTCGTCGATTTAATTTCAGTACAGGAAACCAACGGATACCTTCAATGTTGATATTTAAGTGTATAAGTCAATGTATGGGTTATTGTGGAAATGTTTATGACGTGACCTCAACACACGAGCGCCCGGCACAAGCGGCGTCCAAACAAATTTTCGATCGATAATCTATTGAAAATAACTTGATACAATGTTCGTCGTTGTCAATAGCGACCGTCTGAGAGCGCTGTTCGATAGAAATTATGCTTCGCGGAATAACGTACACTGAGGCATACCTCGGAGACATATGTGAGAGAAAAACAATTGAATGCGACGCAGACTTGGAATGCGGAGACATATGTGAGAGAAAAACATTTGATTGCGACGCAGACTTTGAATGCGGAGACATATGTGAGAGAAAAACATTTGATTGCGACACAGACTTTGAATGCGGAGACATAAGCTTATGTGAGAGAAAACATTTGATTGCGACGCAGACTTTGAATGCGGAGACATATGTGAGAGAAAAACAATTGAATGCGACGCAGACTTTGAATGCGGAGACATATTTGAGAGAAAAACATTTGATTGCGACGCAGACTTTGAATGCGGAGACATAAGCTTATGTGAGAGAAAAACATTTGATTGCGACGCAGACTTTGAATGCGGAGACATATGTGAGAGAAAAACAATTGAATGCGACGCAGACTTTGAATGCGGAGACATATGTGAGAGAAAAACATTTGATTGCGACGCAGACTTTGAATGCGGAGACATAAGCTTATGTGAGAGAAAAACATTTGATTGCGACGCAGACTTTGAATGCGGAGACATATGTGAGAGAAAAACAATTGAATGCGACGCAGACTTTGAATGCGGAGAACAGGTAGTTTTGGGCCACCGTAAGATACCTTTAAAACTTAGGGTACTTTGCCAAACAAAAAACTGAACTTGCAAATATTTAAATTTTGATCATGTGAAATCTGCTTTCTCATGATGCGGCTTATCCTTTCCAAATGCACTTTAGAACCTCTATCAGAAAACTGCAACATACATTTGGAGTATGATATGGTGGAAAGTTGGAATATTTTGTCATGATTTACCAAGCAAACACTTACCATTTCTGCACGCCTTGATATTTTGAAGACTCCTGAGGGTAGTGGACCCCCTAGGCCTGTGTAGGTAGACAAACCTGTGTGGATGTCTGGATGTATGATTGGTGAATGGATTGTTGTATCCCTGTGGGTGGGTTCAGGGGAGCGCAAATTTTACTCTGCCATTTTGTAGGTATGTTTTGTTGTGTGTATATTTTTTCTTTGTTTGTCTGTGTTGCTGTGGCAACGGCAACAGATTAAGGTATAGCATTATTCAGTCTCTTTGAAACAAAACAGTGTTCATTCTTTCAGTAGTCACTTTAGGGTCTTTTGATAAAATTGTTTTTAAATTGATTGAAATTCTGAAGAAAAAATCCAATCACCTATTCAAAATTAATTGTATCCATCTGTACTAATGCGACTTTGACCTTATAAATTCTTAATTCATCAGAAATGTCCAGAGAGAGCATTTCTTTTCACGCTTAATTAAATTCTGGGCTATGAGCAATGGTTAACACATGCTTGTCAATTGCTTGTTTGCTTGTCAAATGCTTGTTTTGTCATACAAAACTCAGGTAATATGAAAGGAAAATGTGAGGTTGAAACAACAATATGTAGAAATCAAATTCTAAACCGTGAAACAAAGTTTATACATTGAGAAGTTACAGCTTAAACTTAGAATTATAGACAATGGAAAGTTGGTTGCTTTCTTTAAATGGAAGATTACCTGTACTGGAAATTGGCAAAGTTATGGAAGTTCTAATATAATTATGTAGCAATGCCGGAAAATAAAATATATCATAAAATAAAAATAAGTATTAACAAAAGTGAAAAGTCAACCTCATAACTTTGAGGTAGAATGTGCCTTGGGGAAAGATATTCAGGCACTCAGTTTTTTAAGGGGCTGCTGCACCCAACACAGTTTTTTTTGCTCAAAATCACTTTTTCACAAATATTCATTCAATGTTAAATAATTTGTTAACCCAAGATTAAAATATTGGTTGGGTTCACAGTTTAGCTTGGCAAGCAGTTGTATTCATTTATGCAAATGTACGCAGATTAATGTTTAAATTTTGAGAGGCATACTGTAGGACAAAATGTTTTAAGATTGTACTTTCAAAAGACCCTAAAGTGGAATTTCGCGATAAAAGACTCAAAATTATCTGAAAATAAATTAAGGCGGTGTATCTAGTTTCAATTTGTGTTTTGTAAATAGTTAGTGGCTGTAAGAGAGAGAGAGAGAGAGACAGAGAGAGAGAGAGAGAGAGAGAGACAGAGAGACAGAGAGACAGAGAGAGAGAAACGATAACAGATCAGAGAGTGAAATTTTATCCTGTAATAATGTTTCTGCAATGTCAGACTAAAAAGTTGATTAGTTTATGGTCAATACTCACATCATTTTTAAATCTGTTTGCCATTTTTTCCCTTCTCAGTGTGATCTCAACAAAATGTCACTAGGTTCTTCAACAAACAGTAAACACGCAACCTAACAATACTGCATCGGTAAAATTGATAGATTCAATCAATGTGTGGGGCAGTCTTCTTTGGACGGTAGGGGGTCATTCAAGTTGCAGCTGGACGTATGGGACCCATACATGGGTCTGTGCTATGCACAACATATCCAACCAATATGTACATTCAAAATTTAAAATGACCGATACTGAGATGACCGCCGCAGAAGCAACTTAATATTGACGAAGGGATGCAACCAAGATTTATTTGGCAAAGTCTTGCAGTGATCAAAAAGCTACAGAACCGGTGAACTATGAACAACAGAACATGCTGAATTTGCTTCTCATTGACGAATATATTTTCAGTTTGAGGAGAGAAAGAATATTTGTCGCACCTCACATACCGAACGACGAAGGGAACAGCAAAGAGTGCCTTTTTTATCTCGTCGACTTAACATTTCCTTTGTACACATGCGTAGTATTTGCAAAGACGGCATTGTGTAACGATAAAAAATCTGGAAATCCTCAACCGTCAACGACGTCAATGGATGGATGCAGTTCATCATTAGGTTTTACGCAACAGCGGGAAAAAACACGTTGTGTAGCTCTGCGTGGCTGTGTAGTAGTATGTATGCACGTACATAGTTACAATAATGCCATGCAGTTGGATATATTGCGAGATTCAACAACCCCATGAAACGTTGAAATAAACTTGTAAAAAAGTTCGCAGACTTGTTTGAGGTCACCCTTCGACTCGGCTATTTCGTGTAATTTGCCATATATGTCGTGGCCGACCCGACCCGGCGAGGCGCTGATCCGTTGAGTCATGACATGGACAGGCCACTATTTCAAAAGGTTTGAATCACATCTTAATTTTTAACAAAACCAGAAATATTTCATCGAAGCATACTCTGCATTAGCCCTAGTAAGCGAAAACATATCTTTTAGGCTTAGATCACTTTACATATAATAAATTTACGAGTTCGAAACCTTCGCAGAACTAGATCACATAGAACGTATAAACGTGACAGCTTCCGTGATGACGGCGAAAGTGATGGACAAAACTCCCTCTAGCACGACAATATTTACAAATTCTACAATGCATGAATATTGTAAACATCTAAATAAGGTTAAATTTTTTAAACGTTCGTATTTACCTACCATTTTCAACTCCGGAGTAGATGATTTCATCAGAAACACAGAGACTCTAGGAAAAGCTGTTGCCGTCGCCGCGCACAAACAAACACTGATCAAAAGCCGCGTGAAGTAACGGACAACAAAAACGCGTTGCTGTTGACGACTGAAACTTTTCGACCAATCAGAAATAGCATACCACAAACTGCATAGTGACAACTTTTTCAACCAATCTATGAGCGTGGTATTCTTCATTGTTCACTTTGTTCCGAACGAGATGTCGCGTAGACGTACGTAGACGCTTACAAGATTTAGGCTGTCATGATGTTGTCACCGTCATAATGGACGCCAATCACCAGTTGACATACACAGAAGATAGACACTTGTATTGTGTTTTATTGGTATGGAGGGCACAGTCCCTCTAGTGGATAGAGGGAAAATGTCTGTATATACCGGTACAGGGAAATTATAGTCTGGTAATTTTACTAACTTTTCTTGACGCAAGGGCTTGCCATGTGATATAAGCGGACGCTTGGGCTGACTACCTGTACGTGTCATGTGTGTTGTTATCGGCGCACACAGACCATGGAGGTATTGGGTACCACCTGCATGCACAGACGAACAATGTATGCGATCAGAGACGGTGGCGACTAACAGACAACATACCACGTTGCTATTGTTTGTCAACGAAATTTTTGACCAACCAGAAACAGCGTACCGCCGGTTGTTGAAGTAACTTTAACAGCCGACCAGTAAGCGTCATTTCAAGTGGTTGTACTTGACATTTCGTACCGTACAGCAAAGGTAATTTCAGCGTACAGATGAAGTTCTAACACGACTCGAGTGGATGCTTTTTCAAATGAAATATGTTTTCTTTTATACAAAAATTGAGGCATAAATATATTTAAATGATGGCATTTTTTGCATGATCTTCGATATGGAATTTTGTTCATATTCATATTTTGTTCATATTTGTTCATATATGTATTGTCTTTAATTGTGTCTTTTCCTGTGTCCATGCATGCATGCATCCATGCATGAGTTCAACATCCATTCAGACACCTTGAAATCCGTGAAAACACTTATTTTCTCTCTGGACTGAGTTACTAGTATTTTATGTTCATTGATGCTGTGTATGTTACTGGAAAACGAACAATTACTATGGCCTGAAAGCCCATGTTTCAGGCATATGACAAGGAAATGAATTTGGGATCTGCCTTGGAAAATTATCATAATATCATTCCAGCTGTGAGAACAGAGTTCACTTCCTAGTTTTCAAGGAATACAATATTTCCCACCTTGGTTTCATTTACAGTACTTATCTTGCAAAATGCATAGCACACTATGATATTATGCTATACTGTCATAGAGGGCTTTTTGCCAAGTTTCAAAACAATCCATTCGTGTCAATGACAAATGAATCAGTTAAAGAGTGATTTCTCAAGGGCATAGAAACAGAGATGAATTACAGATCACATATACTTGAATGGTTAGTTTTACAAAACAAGATGTATGGGGGGAATGAATGTAAAGCTACACCATTTCTAGTATTTTAAGAATTTATTTTCCGTCATCAAAGAAACAATGAATGTTAACACTGAATTAGAAACTTTTGCTCAAACTTTCCTTGAAGAAACTTTAAACCATTCTGTTACAAATTCAAGAATAAAAATCAGGGGATCAAAGTGCAAAGTTTGGTACTAGAGAGACAAATCACCTAACATTTACCGATATTTGAAATTCAAAATGGCCTCCATTACTGTATTAACTCTATGGGGAAATGGGAATTTTTCAATTTTCAAAAAAGCTGAGAAGGAGAATATTTTTCTTACTCCAAGAGCTTCAAAATAAACACTTACAAGTGGTTGATCAAAACAGACTTGTAAAAGTTTGACAGTACAAATTTTTGCCCAGAGGCGCATTCTACCTTAACAAAATCACAGAATCAACAGTTTCAATAATTACAAAAAAATGGATTTAATACTTTATTATCCAACTTTGATAATACACTTCTAATGAAATTTTGAATTTTGTGCTGCGAGCGGGCTACCCAACCCTTCCTTGATGCCAAACTGAATTGAAGGCAGGGAGGTAGGATTTTACCAATGCTCTGTCCAGCAATAGGGTGTTTACTCACCCAAGTCAAAATGTATTTACTTTATTGTCAGAGAAAGATAAAATTCAATTCAAAGTACAGATTGTACATGAATATTGAAATAAAAACAGAAAGTAGTCTGAATTTGGAAAATGAATAAAAAAATGCAACCTAAAAAGCAAAAATACAGAATAAAATATTATTTAGAAACCACACTCTATCAAATATAATGTCCAAAGATCTAGGATTCGGTGGTCATCTAAAACATACATAGTGTTTGATGGTGTCACAGTGGTGTCAAGGGCATCGATGCACAGTAAGTGGGGTCAGAGGTTACCAGCACTTGACCCACCGCTGGGGTAGGTCTTTACCACCTTACCCTGAAATTGAACTCCACGCAATCACCATTCATAAGAGACAATCCAGGCATATTATCTGATCCTGACACTTTCTTTATGTTGGGGTCAGAGGTTACCAGCACTTGACCCACCGCTGGGGTAGGTCTTTACCACCTTACCCTGAAATTGAACTCGTCCAATGTCCCCACAGAACAGAATCCACCGCATAATCAATGCTAATGTTGCATTTTGGCTCCACTCAAAGTTTGGGGTCAGAGGTTACCAGCACATGACCCACGGTTGGGGTATAGGTCTTTACCACCTTTCCCATAAAAAAAAGAAAATAAAAACCGTGTCAATGCTGTTCTGATGTGTCCTGTACTTATTTCCACATTGTGTCAATGCTCTTTCATGAGGAACAGAACCTTCCCATGTATCCATATAAATTTCCCTGTGTTGGTGCTTTGTGTCATCCCAACTGCAACACTCCCCCGCTGTCTCCATTCCAATGGTGCAGACTCAGTGGTCTGTGTACTGGTTGTGGTCAATACCATTCTTCCATGGGGACAGCTACTTCCACAGGAAATCCATCAACACCACTTTCAGTTTTCTTCTGATACGCTTTTCTGTTGTTGAGTTCACCACAGGTCTGATAGACAGAAGTAGGGCTGCTGGGATCACCAACAACACCACATACATCATCCCTGACAAGCACAGCCTTAGCAGGCTACCCCCTTCTGCTGTCCTATAAAATTCACTTTTACATGATAGAGAGGAACCAGGGAATATGGGCAATATGTTTTTTGCAAGGGCCCAGGGTACTGACGTATCAGGAGTCTTCAGAGATGGTGAAGATTGAAAGGTACCAAGAGTTATTTGATAAAAAAATATTTGCTATGAAGTTAGTAAAATACCATTGGTTTAAAGGGTTGAAGAGTGTTGAAGAGACATAACATTGTACAAAGGTTTTATTCTTGTGCTTTCAATTTATTATGAATAATTTTGTCATTGTTTTCAGGGAGAAGTGTTTTTGTTTTGTTTGTTTCTTCAGGCTATGGTAATTTTTTGAGAAAAATTTGTTTTCTAGTTCAGACTCAGTGCCCCACTTTAGCACCAATGTTGTCATTCTCCAACCCTTATATAAAACCAATTTGTCAATCATAAACATCTTATATGTGAAAGTAGATTTTAAGCATTATTGGTGGAACACTTGAAAACAGGAAATTATGAAAGGTAGTGTAAGTTGGTTTTTACTGCACAAAAAAGCCCAAACTCTTTAAAAGCTGGAATAAATGAGAAATTTCACCAGATGATGTAATGAAAACAATATAAGCATGGGTAGCCAAAATCATTTACAAAGGGTGTATGCAAAAAGATATCATGAATTTGTTTCATGGTTTTCAAAATAAACACTATGATTGAAACACACAAAAAGCCAAGCTCTAATCATGTACCATTAAATGCCGTCGGTGTAATGGTTTGGAAATTTTCATTCTTTCTTTACCGGTAATTATAATCTACCTGCCAAGAATGAAAACTACTGGTGTAAGGTGCATGCTGAAGTGTGACAACTCTATCCATGAAGCTCTAGCATTGAAATAAGCATTTGATATTAATTGGCTCACCTATAACAATGACTCATACGGATGCAATTGGTGAATTTGTTATGTACATTTTGTGTTTTTATTTTATCATGGTTAGTTTGCCTCACAAAACTATGTTATTTGCGTTTGTAGAAGCTGATCATTGATTTCAATCTGGAAGGCCAAGTAGAAATAATGTCTGCTGCCAAAACTGTGTAGTGTTCTAGGGATATTTGTTGAGCCTATATGGCTGGCAAGGCTCTGTTGGCATACCAGTATATGAATAGCAAATTTGTAGTTACCAAGTAACTTTTGAACTTTCAGGGGAGGAGCAGCTTGACTTAAGGTATGTAGTATGTTTTTAAATGTACTTCAACTTACTTTTTGTCTGTCTTTCTCTTTTCAATGAAACATTTAAGAATCTTTCTAAATACATTTCTTCTGTACAATTATTCTCACTTGTTTGTCATGGAATAAACACAGATGAAACTTTTAATCTTATATTACACTGTGCTGTAAAAAAGTCCCAGTACTGATATGGGTAACCCTAGAGATTCATGAATCAAGTCGTTAAAATGTTTTTGAAGTGCACCCTGAATGAAACAATCTTTACCATCCACCAATCGGTAGACAGGATAAACATCACCTGATTCACAGTGCACAGTGAATGTAAGTAGTAGTGATGTGTGTGAAATGGATAAATTTTACCTCTGAAATTTTACCTCTGACAGATTACAATGCTTACTTGGGTACATTCATAAAAAATAATTATTTAAGTGTATTGCCTAAGTTTCAAAAGCCTAGTTTTACTTCCTGCAAACAACAAAAACTTAGAACCTCATTATTGTACTGATTTGCTGGGTTTTTTTCTTGCTTGTTTGAGTTTCATCTACAGAAATTTGTTGTGTCTAAAAGTGTTAAGTGTATTTGTGTTTTTGAAGGTTGAAACTTTCTGATCTTATTTATGTATTCTTTGGAAAAGAAATTTGATTTTCAAAAAAATTGACACAATTTAAGGGGGACTTTTATGTATGTACCAAAGCTAAAACATGGTAATTGTCTGGACATTAAAGTGAGGATACTATGAACAGAATAATACGGCCAAATGTCTAGAAACTGAACTTCAATACTGGCTGCAGTTGTAAAAATTGATGCAACATTGTCAGGGATACTTTATAAGATTTGCTGGAATGTAATTGCACTGTACGCAAATTGTCAAGTAGGTTTAGTAATCACATTTAGTTGCCCATGCCCCTGTTTGACAAATTTCTCAAAGTGAAAACAACTCACAAAAAATCAGGATGATCTATTTTTGTATGTTTAGATTCACTCAATGCCAATTGGTCTGTATCCTCTCTTTAATGATGATGGAAAAGTTTACCTTTCAGTCTCCATTCATGAATTTTGAGACGTACAGAAACTTCAACGCGCAGTTCAATACATCGAGGGTTTTCTGAAACAAAACAATGCAGAGTTGCTCCTAATACTTTGAATCAACAATGCATAAAGGCACTCTTTCCAAAATTGACTGAAAAATAGTTAAATATATAATTCCCAATTCCCCAATATTTGTAAACTATATCAAAGTAAACTTCACATCTTATTTTCTGTGTAGTTTCAGTCAACAATCAAACACACCAGGACCGCCATTGGGGAATATCTCTAGATTTTAATTCACTCAGTGAAAAACAAAGGAAATTTTTTTGTTCACTCCTGATAAGTATATGTTTTTTTTTTGGTGTCTACAGAAACTATTTGAAAAATTGCGACTCATGTTTGAAGTATTTCAGATGGAAAAAAACAAACCAAAAACACCCCAAAGTTTAACCAAGAATATTCATTAGGAAGTTTGAAGATATAAATAGTGTACGGAAATAAAGACTCACCATTTCTGTATGCCTTGATATTTGTGAAGACTCCTGAAGGTAGAGTGGACCCCCTAGGCCTGTGTAGGTTGACACACCTGTGTGGATGTCTGGATGTATGATTGGTGAATGGATTGTTGTATCCCTGTGGGTGGGTTCAGGGGAGTGCAAATTTACTCTGACATTTTGTAGGTTTGTTTTGTCGTGTGTTTGTGCATCTTTTCTTTGTTTGTCTGTGTTGCTGTGGCAAGGGCAACAGATTAGGATTTAGAATAATTTTAGAATTTTTGCAACAGAGTGAAAATGTCTTCTTTCTTATTGTAGTCACTTTAGGGTCTTTTGATAAAATGGTAGTCTTCAAATTTTGAAAACAATGTCCATTGGAGATATTTATCAATCTGAATTTGACTTATTAAAATCTCAATCTGGTAGAAAAAACATTGGAACAATTCATTTGAAAATTCACATTCGTTATAAAAAGTGAACATTATGTGTGTTTTGTAATCACAGTCGGTGGATGGAGGGACTGTGTTATAATATACCAACTTTGTCAGTTCCAATGAAGGCAATACTCAAGTTGTACTGATTCTCAAATGTTATGCAAAATTTATGCAAAATTTTGTCAATTGAAACTTTGTCAATTGAACACTTAAGGACTTAAGATTTGGAAAATGAAAATTTTAAGCTTATTGTAATAGCATGTAATAATGCAATACTTCAGACTAAATTAAAGCAAAGAATGGCAGTAGCAAAGATTAAAGTCAAAAAATCACTTAATGATTCTCTGTGTGGTAGAGCCAAGAATGGTGGGATAAAAAAATACAGTGTTTGTACATTCAAAAGACCCTAGCGTGGTATTCAGTGGTGAAAGAATGTGATAAGAATGAATATGTGTTAGTTTAAAGTGGAAATAGTAGTGACGTTCTTATTTGTGTTTAGTAGGGTTTCAGTGGCTGTTGGCACAGGGAGAGAGAGAGAGAGAGAGAGAGAGAGAGAGAGAGAGTAAAAATAAATAAATAAATAAATAGATAAATAAATAATATTTGGCATGAGTCAGGTAGTGCAACAAAGATACTGGAAAATACATTAAGGTTACTGCTATAAATGGAGCTTTAAGACACAGGCGCACGACGACTTTTAAAATCACTTGTCTGTAATTTTAATGTCGAAACATCCATTTTATAAGTAACTATGCAAAGTTACGGAAATCGTGCAGGCAGCTTTTAAGACGTACAGTAAGCGCCTAGAACACGGCTTTGGCCGCTCGGCTGTCTTGTACACAATGTGTGCAAGACAGCCGAGCGGCCACAGCCGCTAGCCTAGCTCCGGGGGCCGCTCACTGTATGTCTCAAAAGCTGCCTGCATAATTTGTTTGCACATTTATTAATAAAATGCATGTTTCACCATTAAATTACAGACAAGTGGTTTTAAAATTCGCCGAGTGTATAAGTAACAGCAAAGCTGAGCGGCCACAGCCTGCACTTCACTGATGGGCGCTGTTAACTGGATGTCTCAAAAGCTGTCCGCACGACTTCCGTTTGCACAGTTATTAATAAAATCAATGTTTCAACATTAAAAATACAGGCAAGTGATTTAAGAGTCGCTGTGCGCCTATGCTTTACGAGCAGAACTTGAGAGTGTCAGTAGACTCACAGTCGGACTGTTATTCGCAATTCCAACTTCCAAGGCCCCATGCTATTCGAACAATCGGTCACCTCACCGCTTCACATCGTATATCATATTGCAAACGAAACAACGACAACCCATACCGATTTCAAATTAAAACTGAAAATAATTGATCAGATCCAAGAAATCATCTTTCTGTATTAATTGTTAAACAGCAGTGACGAGTTGAAATCGGCGCGAAAGATCACTTAATATCTTCATGAAATCATCTGGTGCATGGCGCTATGAACTTCCTTCCGAGAATGCGAAAATGCCAGGCCGCTGATAAAACAGTCATCAAAATTCAAATAATCTGTGATGCACGAGTATTGTAAAGATCTTATACCATAAATCTGAATAATTTACCTACCCTTAGCAAAACTCGGGCTAGTTATGTCATCAGAAACACCGAGACAAGAGGAACAAGCTGTTGCCGTCGCCGCACACAGACAAACAATGATCAGAAGCAGCAGAGCGACTAACAGACAACAAAACGCGTTGCTCTTGACGACGAACTTTTTCGTCCAATCAGTGACAACGTGTTCAGCCAATCAGTAAACGCGTTTCTGAGATCATTCTTCATTGTCACATCCTGGTCACAGCGGTACTTTACAAGACGTGATGAGCGGTGATAATGCTGATTTGATGTCATTAACTGGAAGTCATCGCCGCAGTGTTATGCAATAATGGAATGCCCATCCGAAAAGAAATGGTTATTGTCGTAACAAATCTATGACTCCTGTCAATGGGGTGGAGGTTCGGGTTACGGATACGTACGGGGCGGGGATGGTTCGAATCAGACAAACCTGAAGCAGTTACGGTAGCCGCACATAGAGAACTTCAGTAATTTCTCGATCGGATCAACAAATCAGAGATCCATCGCCATCTTTTAAGATCCATTAGCTGTAACTTTGGTCATTTTTAAAATTTTATTTGTTCTGTGTATCATCTGCAGTTTCTGGTTTGAATCCCTGAACTATTGAGAAATTCCTAATATTTAGCTCATAATATACCCTATATGAGATGAGATATATCTGCGTTGGTATTGTTCAAATTTTGTATTCAGGTCCGGACTAGAATACATTTATCAACAATAACAATGGTCATTTCACATATACAGAATGCGTTGGCAAGCAGGACAATGATGATCGGATTATAGTAACATTCTCTAGTTGATAAATTGAAACAGAGTGGTGAAAAATTAGTCAAAAGTTACAGCTAATGTCCCTTAAAAGACACCACTAAAAACAAGTTCCCTTTGACAACAAACTTTTCAACGAATCAGAAATAGCGCTTCAAATATTGTCGAAGTTATGACAAGCACCAGGTTGTACACCACCGGTGAGCACCCTCACAAGTTGAGTTTATTTGCGACAGTCGTGTGGATTACATTTCCTTGCAGTTTTGTGCATACATGTATGGAACCGCGTAGGGGTTTGAGATCACCTGGTTTTTGCATCTCTTCGTAATACTTTGGCATGTACAATATGAAAATGAACGATTGGTAGTGTGTTAAATATTGACGTAGATAGTTGTATTGGTTGTACCTTCCAAAAACATTGGGCCACACTTAGGAGAACTCTATGCTTGTGTAAAGATTCCTTTAATCACGAATATATACACATATCATTCAATATGTACATAATTATGCTAAATAATAAAGTCGTTCTAGATCTTCACGGACGTGGACCCAGTATTGTTCGGGATTTCTAAATCTCATACACAAAATGGAGAGAGAGAGAGAGAGAGAGAGAGAGAGAGAGAGAGAGAGAGAGAGAGAGAGAGAGAGAGAGAGAGAGAGAGAGAGAGAGAGAGCAGCCGATCTAATATTATAGGAGATTTGAGGAAAGATAAGAAAATATGAAGGAACTAGTTGATTTCCAATGTTTTATCATAAAAATTGCTTTTCTCTATCGTGTACCTGCGTCATGGTAGAATTTTCGTAAAAGTTTGCTTTACATGAACCCGCCATTATCTACGAAAAATACGTTGGTTCCAGGCTATGGTTCCCAGACGTGCGAGCGATCGTGTGCGCGACATTCAACGGGCGCGCACAGCTTGTTGCGCCTGAGCAGTGATACGCCTATCGTCGCAGCAGAACGCGTTCTTCGCGCGGCGCGCGATCGTTTGAAGACTCAGAACCAACTTGTGCGTATTCCAGTCTAACCTAAAACGAACCCTCGCGTGGCATCGCTTCTAACTTCCGGCACGACTGTCCTAAACGGACATTTAACACGCTAGGATAGTTGTTATCAGTACATGTCCAGAATTTAGCACGTTTCCAGATGTCTGACGATGAAGCGTCTTTGGATTCTGCAAAAGTTGTGGGTGGTAGCAGACAACTTTAGAACTTGGTGTGGTTAGGATGCCAACGTGTACAACGGTTATCAAAACACTGTTCCTTATTACTGTCACGGGACTTCTGGACACTCATTGTGCTAGTAAGTGAACTATGAGATGAATGACAGCTATACTGACAGACGAGAGACAGAGAGAGAGAGAGACAGAGAGAGACAGAGGGAATTACAAAGGCATTGGCCAAATCCATAAAATAATAGCAATACATGTACCCCCTCCCGGTCCATAAGCAAACTTCTCACTCCATAATGTACTCGGCTACGGCTCGTACACATGTCGGGCAAAGTTTGCTTTCGTCCATTATGAGCAGGAGGGGGCCAACATTATTTCTTAATAATATCAATGCAAGGGGATTTGTAGAAAAAAAATCCGGGGCAACAAAGCTTGATAGTCGAATACATTATCAGTTAATCCAGAGGATGACGTCACAAAATTGACTGGTATTGACAAAGCCATAATAGTAAAATATATAAAGCGGTGTCTACTTTACCAGGAACAATAAAATTAAAACATGTATCATAACAGTCATCCAAACACTGACTCAACTGCATGAGTGACAACAATATTTGCATTTACTACAAGAAAGTCTTTTGCAGTCAGTAGCTTTCAAGTATAGTAAAACTATTTAATTTGTATTCCGGTCGTATCATGTCTGTTCGTAGTTATAACACAGCAGATGGGCAGGGGTAAACCTGAGCTGTTGTCAATGGATTTTCTAAGTATGGTAAAATGTGAGATGGGAGAGAAAAACGGGATGCTTTGACACGGAGAAAATGTCTCTATGAAGTTTTGCGTGTGGAGACTCTAGAGAGGGGGAAAATACTAGGCAGGAGGCGGAAATATTTACTTAGATAGGTTTTTTGTGTGAGGGCAGCTGCCAATAGTTTTCACTTTTCCTCCTGAAGTTATGTTTTACCAAAATACTAGGCCTATCTGTAGAATTATATATTCGCAAGAAAGTGCACCCCAAGTAACAAGTTTTCGAAATCAGCCTTTCAGTTGCTCTTACAATTTCATCTTGGCATTAAAGTCGATGTATTTTTTTTTCTATCTCAACAAGACATATGGACGTCTTGGTCGCGGTGCTCCGTAACTTGCGGAATTCGTATTGGAGAGGAGACCCGGATATGTACTTCCGTCATGTACGGTCGCCACGCGTGTGACCCACGGGGACTCGTCGAGAGGAGGGATTGCCATGTGAAGAAGGCAAGACCTTGCCCCGGCGGTAAGATTGAAATTTGTCTCCAAGTTTTGGTGCCTTTTGGTGCCACACAATTGAGCATGACAGGAATTGGACATTGTTAAGACATTATTTATGCTAATTAAGTTAAAGAGGTAGAGAGGCTTAATCCTTTGGCCAATCTTTCCTGAAAAACTTTAAACCAAAATTCCCTTTCGACGTTACGAATAAATTCAGATCACCGTGCAAAATTTGGTACAAGAGAAACAAATTACACAATATTCACCAACACTTGTCTTCAAAATGGCTTAAATCTGTGTGTTTCTCCATATGGGAAAATGAAATTTCGATTCACAAACATCATAAGCCGGTGAATATTTAATTTACTACATGAGTTTTAGAACGAATCTCCTACAAGTCTCAGACCAAAATGAATTGTTAAAGTTTAAAGTGAGGCTGTGGTCGCGCTGCGCATGCGCGATTTTTTGCCAATAAAGATAAATTCTTATAAATATAAGTCTTCTCAATTTCAATCGGAGTGAGATGGAAGCGGTCCCTCACTTTGAATACGCCCCTCTAAGACTCAAGATCACGCAACAGTAAAATATTAAGATCGGAAACGAACTTTAGTGGTGTCTTTCTAATTATGAACTTCGTATTTCAGCATGCTCCGGGGAGAAAAAGAAAGCGTTCATGACTTTTGGAAGAGAGTGATGAATAAACGTTACAGCTATTTTCTCTTTAATGTTGTTCTACATCCTATTTCCACCATTTGTCCTCCATTTACTACGTGAACCTGAAAAAATAACCGAACACCTTCAACAATTACCTTAGTCTGGTTCCCTGACCCGTTTTCCCCGGTAGAGGGCGTGGGAAAATGGGCCGGGGAAAACGGGTCAGAGAACCAGGCTACAATTATCTGTGTTTATAGAAGTTAAACCTTGTAGTCCGGCTTTTGTAACCTCCACAAATGTAATAATCTCCACAAATGTACTATCAACCACAATTGTAATAAAATCAACCACAAATGTAATAAAATAGTCAACCATTAATGTAACAACCCACAACCACCAATGTAATAGACAAATTAACCATAAATGTAATAAAACTCAACCATAATGTAATAAACTTGAACTTGCATATGTGATTATTTGTTTATCAATGCTCTGAGTAAATAATAACTTTAATAAGACTAGTGTAATGTTATTGCATACTTTCCTGAAACTAGGTTTCCTTTCAAACACACAGAATAGAATACTTTGAGAACGCTATCAGAAAACGGCGAGGTACTGATCAAACCGTTAGATAATGGAAGTGGAACGGCAGTTCTAGACACTGATAATTACATAATAAGGAAGCGTCAAAATAACTCGTCAACCAGTGATACCACACAAATGACAGATGACTCAGAACAAATAACAGAGAAATATAAAACCTTATAACAGAAACTTACGACACAAAACATGTTGACGAGAACATATATTTCAATCTAGTAAAAAACAATACGAACACTACCTTGAACACAGTAGAACAAATTAGACATCCTGGCATCCCTAGTGAAGGAACAAACTTCAAGTGGGACAACATAGGAATACTGACAATCTATCGATTATTCCACACAATTTATCCACTGAAGACGAATTTGAGGCGACTGATTAAGAAAGTACGGCAATTTTCGAAAAAACGGCGTCAAAGGATTGTAGTGTTATACAGTCTCCTCCACTCTGGAGTAGAGACTGCACTGACGTTCAGATTACAGCTGTGTCTAGCCATGGCCAGTCAGTTCTGTACACAAAACAGGGAAACGTAAAATACACTTTCAAATATGCAAAACACACTAAACGCAAACAATTAAGAATTGAATAATGTGTGGAGTTGCTTTCCTTATTACATAGATCAATATTTAAGGGCTAATTCCTCAATTGCAACGACAAAATAGATTTATTACATTTATGGTTGACAAGTATTACATTTATGGGTGATTTTTGTATTACATTTATGGTTACCATTTATTACATTTGTGGTTGGTGTTTTTATTACATTTATGGTTGATTTTTGTTACATTTATGGGCGATATTACATTTATGGGTGTTGATATTACATTTGTGGAGATTATTACATTTGTGGAGGTTACAGCTTTGTGGTGTCCCGTCACCGCTCACTTTCAGTAAAAAGCAAACACATATTTCATCCGTTATATCCTCAGATAGTGCTTTAGAGAAGGGAATTTTTCACCGCCTTATTTTTATGGAAACAGAATCTTTAATTTTCCCGTGGAGTTAATAGTCAAAAGGAATCATTATGGCTGCCATTTTGAATTTTAAGATTAGGTAAATAATATTCGATAGTTTGTATTTCTAGTACCAAAGTTTACACGTTGGCCTCTAAATCTTATTCTTGATGTCGAAAGGCAATGATTTAAAGTTTTCTAATGAAAAGTTTAAGAAAAAAAGTTTTATGTCTAATTAAACTCGCAAGACACATGCAATTAAATAACTGTCACCAATGTTAAAAATGCAATGAATAAATATTGAAAATAGCTCTCACTTTTGTGTCAAATCGTTTTAACCTTCTACCTGCAAATATAAAATGTAGCTGTCGGACCGTTCGAAGGAGTGGAAGAGCTAAAACCATCCGAGTGGGACACCTGGTCGCAGTGGACGCCGTGTTCTGTTACCTGCGGGGCCGGGAATCGGACACGCGAAAGAACATGCGTCATCAAGGACGAGAGAGTGTTCACTGCAAAGTGTCCGGGGGCGGGAGTGGACAGCACCCCCTGCCTACTAAGTACGTGCCCCAACACCGTTGGTGAAGCCGGGAAGAAGGGTGGCAAGGGTAAGTATGCCCCATTGCACTGTCCATTCAAAATGTTGATAAGTCTGTTTGAAGATACAGTTCAGTACAATTCGATCACAGAATCATATCTCTCATAGAATGCACTAATGTATTTGTACATGCATACATACATACATACATACATACATACACACATACATTAATCTATCCATCAATCATAGTTTTAGAAGTTTGTGAGAATTGCGTTTTTACTTCTATCAAGTAGTATGTATGTATGTATGTATGTATGTATGTATGTATGTATGTATGTATGTATGTATGTATGTATGTATGTATGTATGTATGTATGTATGTGTGTATGTATGTATGTGTGTATGTAGGCGTTTTTATTTTTATTTTGGTCCAAAGCGATCACATAAACTTGCTTCGACTGTTGGCCTCAGAACTCGTAAACGTTGTCTTTTCCATCGGCTATTTACATGTTGAAACAAATCTTTAGCCATATACCAGCAATGCTTGCAAGTTAAACAAGTACAGCTTAAGGCTGAAAACGTAAAGATGGTTCAGAACTTGTTAATCGTGGACAAAATATACTCAAACAGCTGATGGGTACTATACCCTTTTCCCTTTTATGATTCCCTCGGGGATTTTTATGACAGTGGCATGGACCGAGTGGGGCTTATGGTCTCCGTGCATAGGATCGAGAATTCGGCATCGTTCCTGCCCAGCCACTGGACGGCGTGCTACCTGTGAGGGCAGCAGCGATGAACGTGAAGATTGTGGAGAGACATGCACAGCAGGTGAGTCAACAGCAATGTCAAGTAAGCTAGAAAAGGCCAATAATATTCTTACTGAAAAGTATTGTGTCGATTGATATTTTCTTGTACCCAGGAGAAACAAAGAAGTGCGTGCCGTAGATTTTTTATTGGCTTGTTTAATAAAAATGCCAGTGAGAAAGCTCTTCGCAAACTTGACAAGGGTAATTAGGTATCAAAAATTTCCACATGCACTGAACATCACTTTGAAATTGCGAGATTAAAATTAATACATCTTGCATCCATGTCTACACGTCACTGTCTGTCCGTCTTTCTGTATGCTACCTGTCTTTGTGTTACTCTCTCTCTCTCTCTCTCTCTCTCTCTCTCTCTCTCTCTCTCTCTCTCTCTCTCTCTCTCTCTGAAAGGCTCAAGAGGGTGCAATTTGAAAAGTCTCGTTCTCAGTGCAAAAAGTTTTATTCTTACCAATTCACAAGCCACTTCTTCTTTTTATTGCGTAACAGTCGGGGAGGGATCTGCACCTGCGGGAGAAGATGGATGGTATCCATGGTCACCGTGGGGTCAGTGCTCCGTGACCTGTGGCGAGGGGGTCAAATCCAGAGAAAGACAGTGTCAAGATACCGACAAGTGTCAAGGCGATACTCAGGAATCATCTACTTGTGAAAATGATCCCTGTGGTAAGCAAGTTTCATCGATATGAAAACTTGTTACTATACGCCAATGTTTACATCTTAAGGAGGCGCTCGTATAGGTAGAATAGTACAGGTGATAGATTTCTGGTTTGCAAAGTTTCACAACAATCCACTGGTATACTGATAGTTTTGACTTATTTTGACGTTTCTTTAGTGTCCTTTTGAAGTTGAAAATTTATTTTTTCTCCATAGAGTTAAAATAGGAATAGCAGCCATTTGAATTTCAAATATCGGTAAATTTTAGGTAATTTTTTTTTGTCTATACCAAAATTTAACCTTGAACTCCAAATTTTTGTTATCTCGATTAAGAAAGAGAATGGTCGTAAGTTTTTCTTGTGAAAGTTTGAGCAAAGTTTAAATCTTACTTTAAGTCTCAAAAAAGGATGAGTTTTCATCGACGTTTTCTTCTTGTCTGATAGTCAAGTAACAAATCAGTACGCAATATACATTTGCTTCTATTCGCAAAAGGAGGGTACACTAACGGCTGGTCCAATTGGTCTCCCGGGAACAGTGTCCAGTGACGTGTGGCAAGGGAGTCACACGACGTGGCCGGGAATGTCACAATCCTGAGAACATCAGGGAATGGTGCATCGGACAGGCAGAAGAAACGAAAACGTGCGTGGCCGATCAGCTGTGCCCTGGTAAGTGAACAATCTGTGAAACCTGTGAAGTAAATGAAGTTTTCAGTCTCTTTTCTTATAATTATGAAAATTGAAAATGTAGCGCGCCTCCTCCCAAACTGAGTTAACCCTTTGAGTATCAAAGTCAATTTTTGCCGCCTGTATAGTAACTAGGCAATGTTTTTTTCAGATGTGCTTCCAAAATTTTGACCAAAACTGTAGCCAATGAAAAGTAATATCCATTTGGTCCAAAATTGTCAAAATATTAAGTAGAAATTCATTAAAAATTGGTGAACCTTTTGCACAAAATTTTGGCGGGAAAATTTACAGGACTCAAAGGGTTAACACAGGGATAGCTGCAATCAATATGATTGGAACTAATTTGGGATAATTGGATCTTCATATTTTTCAAATTTCTCAAAAGTGTTAGGTGCCATACAGCTGAATGCACCAGCATTACAAATTACTTATAAAACAAGTATATAACGTAACAAGAAAAGCAGATTAGCTCACATTTGCAGATTTAAAAGACCTCACTTCACCATCCAATCATACCAAGTTCCAATCGTGTTAATCTTTAATTTCAAATAACGGTATAGTTTTGCGAAATCTTTTTATCCGGTGCTAAAATTTGCAGGGTGTTTCCCGGTTTTTATTCTGTGTCTTGAAAGAAATTTCTTTGATGAAAAGTCGAACAAAAGTTTCTCATAACTCTCAGTCTTGCAGCGCTCACTTCCTTGATAATGTCACACCATAGTTTGTTCTGACGTCATCGCTTGTACAAGTAGAAATGACCGACGGTAGACATCAATCGTTCGCTTATAAATTGTGTGTTAAGAATTCATTAAAGAGGCGTCTCTCCTCCTATGTAGGCATGACTATGATCAATGAAGCCCACGTGACCAGCAGAGTTGGCGCGAGGATACGCTGTATGGTGGATTGGTTCATCGACAGTCATCCATCGGCCACTGTTAATTGGCTAAAGGACAACCAATACCTGCCCATGTTCTGTAAGTGCTCTGAAGTATCACATTTATCTACAGATTACGAAAAGAATGTCCATCTCGAGATTTATTAGCAGTGTAAATATCGAGAATAATTTCGCTCGCCAATTTTGTCACAAAGTACCGATATCCAAGTTGACTAAAACTGTCCATCTTACCCTTTTCTTGCACATGCGCAATATAATAAGATGTCGTCAGTTGTGAACTTAGAAAATTCAAAAATCTTATTATTAGGGTTAGACCATTATATCTTGAGAGGGGGTGTAAAAAATCTACTGAGCAAAAATTACTACAAAACGTCATGCAAAATATCCACATGAAGGGTTACTGAAAACAAAGTGTTGAAATGTGTGTAAAAATATATACATGCCATGCGAAACCCGATAAAAATGACAATATTTCGAATACGAAAAAATCATTCATTTCATTGTTTTTACAACCCCCTCCAACGGGTTCATGGTTTATACTTTGGAGCACACGGATCATCCTCCTTCCGCTACTGCAAAAGTGAGCAACAATAAACAATAGTCCTACAATGTCAAACCAAAAACATTTGAATACTTATGTTCAGGAATCTGAATCTGAATCTGAACGACAGCGCAAATAAAATGTACAAAATTTTTCTATGGAAAATAATCTTCTCATCGACTAAATAAGGTAACTACCACACACCCATTGTTTCACACATATGTATTCTTTCTGACGACAGCCGGACGGAAACTGATGGAATACGGAGACTTGGAGATAGATATCGTTGAGAAAGATGACAGCGGTATATACGCATGCAGCGTAATCAAGGACGGCGTTGACGTCATCACTAACGTGGTGCTTCTGAAAGGTAGTCGAACTTTTCACGTGACCATTGATGCCAGTATGCAAATTTTACGATTATATTGCGCCACGGTCTTATGCGTAATATGAACAAAATAGACCTGTGTCACAGACAGCCGTCTGAGAAACTGATACACTCTTCCCTGTCTTTTTCCTGTTTCAGTCGATGAAGCACCTTTTGACCAAAACACTGTATACGGCAACGGTAAGGATATAACAAAAGTGAATTTTTCGCGCCCACGTCGAACGAGACTCTTATTTAACGATTAAGTTTACCACAAGGATCACAATAAACTCTTTGCTACTTGTCCCTTCGACGCTCACTCTCTCATCAGAGTGATCGTGCAAAGCACTGCAAATCTCTGTTCCGTCTAACCGTCATTGACCAGCCACTGGCCTATCCCTTTCACTTCCGAGTTCAGTGACCGAATAGTTCTTGTTTACTTAATATGGTATTTAGTTCACTGTTACTTTTGATGTGTTTGTTTTTATCACTCTCGTCTCAGTCGTCTGCTGTTTGCATTTGCAGGTTCGATAAACTTCTTCTCTTTCGACGTTGCCGCCCCTCTGTCGCTTCCACTTCTCTCCCTGACGTTTGTGATTGGCGCCACCATCGGCCAGTACATCGGGTAAGCCGTATCCATATATCACGAGTAAAAGTATGTCTTCTTATCCGGTGAAGTCAAGGGAGGATGCGCCTTTTATAAACTAATGCCGGTGGGCCAAATGCAGCGCGCACCGTCTTAATTCTGTGCAAATTGAATTTTTTTTTTCACAGAGAGTTAACACAGGGATGGCAGCCGTTTTCAATTTCAAATATCGGTTTAAATTGTACGACTTGTGTTTCTAATCCAAATTTTGAACAGTGACGTTTTATTCTATCTTAATTATGAAAGATGACGGTTGAAAGTCTCCCCGGCGTCAGTTTGAGCAAAAAAAAAGTTGAAGGCTTTCTGTTTTAAGGTGCGGACTACGTTGATGTAGTACATCTTGTAGTATTTACAGAATCATTTGTGGAGGAACTTTTTCAACTCCGCACTAAAAAACGAAGAAAGTATTTCAGTCCACTATGCATATTATCATTATCATTATCAAGCTCAATCATTCCTGTATTTTCGGGTAGGAATCGTTCAAATCCCGACGCGGACGAAGATCCGGAGGAGGCATCGAGTGCAAGTCGAAGTCGTAAAAGCAGACAAAAAGGCGGCAAAGGGAAAGACGCGGGAAAGAAGAAACCCGGGAAAGGTAAAAAAAAGGGAAAGGGAAAGAAGAGTAAAAAGAGAGAGGTGGAAGAAAACGCGTCCGACGATGGATCGGGGTCCGGTTATTCCGAGGAACTTAACAGGGAAGAGGAGGTCGCTTTTGCGCCCTCTGGTGGTGGCTATGAAGATGCGGAGCAACTTGACTATTATGAAGATGATCTGTATGACGAGGGTGTTCCCTATGAACAGGATTGGGCAGCTCCTGCAGGCGACGCTCCTCCTGCACCGCCGCCGCCTGGTGAAGGACCACCGCCTCCCCCCGGTCCCCCTCCAGGTGATGGAGGCATGCCCCCTCCGCCACCGCCACCACCGCCTTGATGATGTGGCCCACAGCCATGGCGCTACCCCCGAAGGTCACGGTAGTTGATTGGACTACCTAATGCAATGCCAGTTAGTTGAAACCTGTCAGGATCACAGGTGCAAACATCTGATACAATGAACAACATTCTATGGACGGGTGAAATAAAACGAAACGATATGAAAAGAATCGACAAACAGAATTATGGAAATACAGAAGTATATATTCTGCAGATATATATATATATATATATATATATATATATATATATATATATATGTATATATATATAATATATATATATATATATATATAATATATATATATATATATATATATATATATATATATATATATATATATAATATGAACGTATATATACGAGTGGGCTTCTGTTTTTCAAATACAAATTGCTTTCGTTGTTCATAAGGCCGCCCTCCTTTGTGGGTATAGATAATAACACTGTCACGTGACTAATAGGAGTGAACTGCTGTACACGATTTTCAGTCGTGTTCTTTCCGTAATAAAATTGCGTTTTTATATATATCATTGTCGTGTCATTCTATCTTAGACATCTATAGATAAAAGGACAGTATCTGCAACTTTCGATCATATTTTTCATTCATATTTCTTCTCGTTCTGTCTGAGGCTTACAGCAGGCCAATTCACAAAGATTAACCACTGCCATCACAATATATGAAGTTACTGAAAGTAGTGTTAGTGGGACGGTAGACAGATGACCAATTCTCGTTCGGTCTGAAATTCAATAGTCAACGATAAAATCGGGGCAGTGCACATACATCGATCAAAATTTACTGTTAAGGAAGTATGCTCTTCGAAAGTGAAAGACTTAAACTTTTGCTCAAACTTTCCTGAATGAAACTTTCAACCATGCTACCAAATCAACAATAAAAGTCGGGGTCACCGTGCAAAATTTGGAACTATCGAAACAAATTACCAAGCATTTTGCGATATTTTAAATTCATAATGGCCGCCATCCCTGTATTAACTCTATAGTCTGAGGGGAGGGGATTAAATTTTGGATTTTCGAAAAACTAAGGTAGTGAAAGGTTTTCTTTCCCCAAGAGCTTTCAAATGAGCCCCCATAAGTTGTAGATCGGAAGAGAATTATAAAAGTTTGAGAGTCCGTCTATCTGTACTCGAGGCTCGTTTTCCGTATACGGGAGCCTTTATCATTAGAGTGCAGAGCCATTCGGCACAAAACATACTGGATGAAATCTACAACAGTTTGTTTATACCTCCAAAAGGGGTCTGAAAAAGCCTGCATTTTGTGCATGGGGTTCGTGTAGAAATATTCACTTTCGCAGCTTTTGAGTTGGGTAAAGGGTCGAAACCGGGCCTCCTTTTGATCAACGACGATAAATCACACTAACATCATGTTCATGTTCAGCCGAGTACATCAATCCCTGGTTTTTGTTTCCGATAAGCTCACTCCCGCGCCTCGAAATGTTTGCCCGCCTAAAGCGAGATATAAAACCAGAACGCAGAATATACTAACATATTTTTAATGCATCATGCGAATAGTGGACCCAGCCTCGATAGGTATGATAAAAGTCTGCAACTCTAGGAATGTCCTTCATAGTGAATAAAGAGGAACATGGTTCGTTTCTAGGAGTTCCTCTGCAAACGTGTTGTAGCTCCACATACTGTTGAAAAAATAGCACAAGCCTTCTTTCAGTCGATAATGTTTTTGTTTAAGCATTATTTGCGAAAAAAATTATCACAATATTTGTACACCTAAGTCGGCCTCGAAAGTTGGAAAATATTATACGTTTGTAATTATGCAATGTCGTATATCCGTGTGTTATCATGCTTTTACGTTATTGATCGATATAGGCGAAAATTAGCGAACTGCTGTCTTCATTAATTATAAGAGGTGTCGCGATAAAGGCATACAGTCACCTGTAATCTAACTATGCCCATATATGGTCAGAGGGGCGTTACTTGGTATTCAAAATGCCCAATTGAAGGCGCTGTTTTTAAAAAGCGGCCACCCTCTTAAAATCTGTGATTGGTTAGATTTCTCTTTCCGTGGTAACTTTGATAAAATTTGAACAGGTGACAGTATACCTTTAAGGTAGAATGCGCCTCGTGGACAGATATTCGGACTCTGATCTCATACTTGTACGATATATCTGTTTTATCTAATACTTGGGGAGGGGATGGGCTTATTTTGAAGCTTATGGAGTAATTACAGCTTACGCCGACTTATTTAACATGGAAGGATGGCGGCAGTTTGGATTTTCTATGTTGGTAAATATTCGGTTTTTCTCTTTTTACGAATTTTGAATTAGTTACTCTTTTACGGCATTTCAAGAAGAGCCCTGATTTTTATTCCTTATTTCGAAAGGGAATGATTTGAAGTTTATTCTCATCAACTACAGTGTTCGTGCGAAAATAAGCCCCTGCTCATTAATAACCATAAGGTCCTTAACTACTTCACAGGAGTTTTGAAAATGTCTTACATCTGTGTAAGTCCCTACCCTAGTTTATTTCAAATATGAAGTTCGAAAATCGACGACCATGGCTTGGTCGATATCGATCGGATATGTAAACCTAAGGCCGATTGAATCTACTGTTGATCTTGAAGATGACTTCACTGACCTTATTTCAAGGCGATGTTACCATAGCGAAGCAGAAATGGCAGTAGTACCTGTACCTGTATGTAAAAGAATAAACGAGATGTTGGGCGACATTTCTCATGAGGGCGCGCAAGTGTTAGGAAACTGCTATAAGTCATTCCAGTCGGTAAAATCATTTTTCAGACAAAAAGACGGGTCAAAGGTGTTAAAATAACACAACATTGAAGATAATATTTATTGTGTTCAAACTTTATAACCAACATGTACTGCACTTAAACAATACATGTATATGCTATACATATTAACAGAGTATTATCTGAAGAACTTCGAATGTCCAAATAGTCTGATGACTGGTTTAATACACAGTAGTTTTCTGTCAAGATAGCCAAAACGCCGGCAGGAAATAATCATGAGATACATAAGAATGAGTGGGTTTTACAATATGGAAATCCTGAAGAACGCTCCATTAAAATTTGCGGCCAGAAAGCGACATTAGGTTCTTCTTCTCCATGATCGTGTTCGCTGAATGAAACTGGTTACACGTTAGGGGCTTGCTGACTGTCATGTTGCTTGTTTGTAGCATGCAGAATTAGATGGATCTCACTAAACCTCCTGCAGATTAATTTTGTGTTTTTCGCTTAATTTCACACATTTTTGTTCTCTTTCAGTTTTACGTTTACGTATGGCGGGCTAATAAAATGTTTAGGGTCGGTGGGGGAAAATTAGGGTAGGTCGGGTAACTGGAACCACAGTCACTTTGGCCTTATATAGAAATTTATTTTTTTTATTTTTTCTATACGTTCACCTTCCTAAGGTCGGTTCCGAATTCGCTGCTCCTTGTTTTGCCGTTTTGCGCACAAACAGTTCCAACTACGCGCAAAGCAAAGGGGACGCGACGACGCAAATCGCGCAGACGCAGGAGTTCTAATTCTCAAAAGCGCGCTTTTCTAAAATTTCTCGCGGTATTCTAGGCGTTAGACGTTACCCGAGCTCGCGCATTACCATGAAACTAGTCTAACGTACTATCAAAACACGCATTTGAGCTCACCCACAAAATCTCCAAGTAAGTCTGTCTGTTTTGATTTGAACAATGGAGACAAGACGGTCACGATGAAAGTGAGGCATTTTTTGTGATGAATTACGGGTACTGGATAATATTAACATCGCTGATGACGATAGCTTCAGATGTCCATGGTAAGAAATTTATATAAGCTTTAGTATAGTTTTGCCACTTTGAATTTTCTCAAATATTCAAAAGCTGAAATTTCGAAATACTATGCAATTGAATACGTGTGTTTTCAAGGCCTATCTGCATATTGATAAGTAGTAGGCCCTATACACTTGGGAAGATTGCTGACAGCGTTTTAACGTTGCGAGACTATTCAGTGACGAACGATGTCTGTTCATGTTTGTTCATAAGTCCGCAACTGTGGCCCGTAATGAACAAACGAATTGTCGGAGTGAATATTGTTGCCAAGATTTCCAATGACCCATGCCGAGCGTAGCCGTTATTTAAGTTCCGGCAAAATTTTGCAGTCAAAGGTTCATAGTATTATTGAGACCAGTTTGATTTTTGTCTCCTCCAATTAGTCTTCCCTCCTTAGATAAACTCTACGCAACATATACCCGGCAATTGGATGTTAATTTCTGTTACCTCCGCCATAGACCGGTTTAAATCTACCGGCGGTGCTTCTTATGTCAGAAGAAAATAGAGAAATCATATATTAGGTAATTATGCCACCACGCCAAATATTGACACCTCGCCAATCCTACATATACGACTGTGAAATGCAACTGACAAAGAGGTCTCGTAGCGAAAACAAGCGCACTTTACCAAATAACTATGTCGTTTGCCTCCTCCTAGCAAAGCCAGGCTGGACGAAATGGGATAAATGGCCGACTTGCCCGAATACCTGTGGACAAGCCGTTATAGTGCGCACGAGAGAGTGCATTGAGAAAAAGACATCGGAACCAGCCACCGGCTGTCCAGGGTCAGACATCGAAGAAAGGACGTGTGATCGTAAACCGTGCCCGAGTAAGTCGGTCCAGATTTCGCTCTCCTATTTTTCGAAAACTTTGCTGTTCACTTTTAAACGTAGATTTTCAGAGTGGACGACATTTACATGTAACAGGTTTAGCCAGTTTTTGCAGTAGCTGCACGTATAACAATGTGACTGTAATCATCGTGTTTTCTTCCTTCACTTTCAGGCAGCGGGGAAGAATGGGGCGAGTGGTCAGACTGTTCGGTACTCTGTCTCACCGGCCAGAGAACGCGAGTGAAGTCGTGCTTGACGTCAGATGGAGCGGAAGCCACAGACTGTGACGGGGAGGCTGAAGAGCATGAAGACTGTGACATGGGCCCTTGCGACGGTGAGTACTGCAGTACACCTCTTTCATTGGCTCAGGGATTTTGTAATAATATGCTTAATTATTACTTTAGGACATTAAAATTAATGTACCGTTATCTTAACAAAAAAAATATGGCAGTGTCAATCTAGGCATGAAATGACCTACCAAACTCACATCTTGGTTCTTCTTCAGAATGGACCCATTGGTCGGAGTGGACGGAGTGCTCGCAGTCCTGCCTGGGCGGTACACGTCAGCGTGAACGGAACTGTCTGAATAAGCAAGACGACACGATCAGCGACGTCTGCCAGGGAGAGGCCATGGAAGCCGAGACATGCAACGATTTTGAATGCCGAGGTGAGCGTGCGACTATAAATTTCTACCTACCGACTTTCGGCGGGGAAAATCATATTATGTAATGGGGCATGTATTACCCCTATTTGTAACAATCACCCTATTTGTAACAAAATTTAATTTTCAAAAAAACTTTGCCGTATATGTTGAAATATTACTGAAATATGCATATTTGTATGTTTGAGGGCAATTTTCTTTTTTTTTTCCTTGTCAAAACTCATTTTTCCGAAACTGCTTTTGTTACAAATTGGGTTGATTGTTACAAATAGGGGTGACATGTGTCAACCCTATTTGTACAATCAACCCTATTTGTAACAAAACCTAAATTTCAAAGAAACTTGGCCGTATTTGATGAAATCTTGATGAAATATACATATTAGTATGTTCGGGAGCAATTTCTTTGTTTTCCTTGTTGAAACTCATTTTTCCGAAAATGCTCGTGAGATTAAATTTCGTTGTGCAGGTTCCTAGGGATAAGAGCCCCACTCGTAAGATGTAATCAAGTCGTGCAGATACAAGCCAAAGGTTTGTTTTGGGGCAATTTTCACCATTTTCGGTCAAAAATGTTAAAATCTTGTTTTCTGACCGAAATCATACTAAACCTATATGGGGTTAACTTTTGTTACAAATTGGGTTGATTGTTACAAATAGGGTTGACGTGTCAACCCTATTTGTAACACTCAACCCTATTTGTAACAAAATTTAACCAACTTGAAACTAAACCTAATTTTCTACAAAACTTGGCCGTATTTGATGAAATCTTGATGAAATATACATATTAGTATGTTCGGGGGCAATTTTCTTTGTTTTCCTTGTTTCGGTCGAAAATGTTAAAAATCTTGTTTTCTGACCGAAATCATACTAAACCTATATGGGGTTAACTTTTGTTACAATTGGGTTGATTGTTACAAATAGGGTAACAATCAACCCAATTTGTAACAAAAGTTAACCCCATATAGGTTTAGTATGATTTCGGTCAGAAAACAAGATTTTTAATATTTTCGACCGAAATTGGTGAAAATTGCCCTGAAACAAACCTATCTGCACAACTCGATTATATCTTACGAGTAGGCCTCTTATACTAGGCAACCTGCACAACGAAAGTTAATCTAACGAGCATTTTCGGAAAAAAATAAGTTTCGACAAGGAAAAAATAAAAATTGCCCCATACATACTAATATGTATATGTCATCAAGATATCATCAAATACGGCTGTTTTTGTTTTGAAAATTAGGTTTTGTTTCAAGTTGTTAAATTTTGTTACAAATAGGGTTGATTGTTACAAATAGGGTTGATTGTTACAAATAGGGTTGACACGTCAACCCTATTTGTAACAATCAACCCAATTTGTAACAAAAGTTAACCCAATATAGGTTTAGTATTATTTCGGTCAGAAAACAAGATTTTGAACATCTTTGACCGAATTGGTGAAAATTGCCCCGAAACAAACCTATCTGCACAACTCGATTATATCTTACGAGTAGGCCTCTTATACTAGGCAACCTGCACAACGAAAGTTAATCTAACGAGCATTTTCGGAAAAAATGAGTTTCGACAAGGAAAAAATAAAAATTGCCCCAAAACATACTAATATGTACATTTCATCAAGATTTCATCAAATACGGCCAAGTTTTGTAGAAAATTAGGTTTTGTTTCAAGTTGGTTAAATTTTGTTACAAATAGGGTTGATTGTTACAAATAGGGTTGACACGTCAACCCTATTTGTAACAATCAACCCAATTTGTAACAAAAGTTAACCCCATATAGGTTTAGTATGATTTCGGTCAGAAAACAAGATTTTTAACATTTTCGACCGAAATTGGGGAAAATTGCCCCGAAAAAACCTTTGGCATGTATCTGCACAACTAGATTATATCTTACGAGTGGGCCTCTCATACTAGGCAACCTGCACAACGAAAGTTAATCTAACGAGCATTTTCGGAAAAAATAAGTTTCGACAAGGAAAAAATAAAAATTGCCCCAAAACATACTAATATGTATATTCCATCAAGATTTCATCAAATACGGCCAAGTCTTTTAGAAAATTAGGTTTTGTTTCAAGTTGGTTAAATTTTGTTACAAATAGGGTGGATTGTTACAAATAGGGTTGACACGTCAACCCTATTTGTAACAATCAGCCCAATTTGTAACAAAAGCAGTTTCGGAAAAATGAGTTTTGACAAGGAAAAAAAAAGAAAATTGCCCTCAAACATACAAATATGCATATTTTATTAATATTTCAACATATACGGCAAAGTTTTTTGAAAATTAAATTTTGTTACAAATAGGGTTGATTGTTACAAATAGGGTTGACATATGTCACCCCTATTTGTAACAATCAACCCAATTTGTAACAAAAGCAGTTTCGGAAAAATGAGTTTTGACAAGGAAAAAAAAGAAAATTGCCCTCAAACATACAAATATGCATATTTTAGTAATATTTCAACATATACGGCAAAGTTTTTTGAAAATTAAATTTTGTTACAAATAGGGTTGATTGTTACAAATAGGGGTAATACAACTGTAGCAGTAAGGTTATTGTATGTGCGTTTTAATGACATCCATCTTGAACTCAATTGTACATGTTGCATTCTAAAGCACTCATATTCGGCCAACTATGGTTACACAGATTTGATCTCGTTGGTTGTAGTAACAGATGTTATACAGTTGAATTTTGAAGATCCTGAACCGTAACGGTTTACTGTTTCTGTGATGTGAGTTGATGTGATATGTCGAGTGCCACAGCAAAATGTGAGATGTTTCATATATTTTTGGCTGAGAACAAAAATTATTTTAACTTTGAGCTGCTGTTAGTGAAAATATCTGATCAAGTCAGACACTGCGATCGACTGATAACTTTCTGGCAAGACAATACTTACCCAATACCAGTCCCTTGTGATCAATCAATGATTCTTTGACTTTGAAATGTGTTAAGTCGGTAACTTCTGTGTAACACAGAAGACATATACGCCTCTTCCATATAGAGACGTACAGTATGCAGGAGATATTAAATAAAGGTCCCTTTCGAATTATGAATAAAAATATATCAGAGGCCACCGTGCAAAATTTTGTACGAGAGATGCAAATAACATATATATATTATATATATTTATATATATATATATATATATATATATCACAATATAAGGATGTACGATCGGAAAAAGTAAAAGTAATGTCAATTTTTTCTAATGGGGATTTTTGAATACCTACATATGTGAATAGTCCAAAACTGGGAAAAAAGATGGGGTCACCGCGCTTGTTTTTTTTACAAAATGACATTAAAAATTCACGGTTTTTCACAAAATCACTAAAAATCAATAAAACAGGTCATCATTTTCATATTTATATCATGATTGCATTTTTCATGTTTACACTGTAAAGAATAAAGAAATTATAAACCTAAGCTACTTTGAAGATTTTACTTACATTAAAATTGAGTTAAAAATTCATGATATTTATTTTTTAACCAAAATTGCAACAAATATGCCCCAAATTTTAGGAATGGGAGAGGGTAATTTATTAATTATTGATAGTTTCTACTAATGTCAATTTTCTCAAACTTTGCTAAATAATAGCTCTTTTTGTGAATTTTTCAAAACCACATTTTGTTTAGTAGGTCACCGAGCTCGATTTTTCACAATTTTGCAAAATGTAACTATGATTTACAGGTTCTGGCGATAAACCATGCTCTCCCGGGTTCGTCGCGCGAGGGCGCTCTTCAAATGCTGCTGACCTGCAGTGGCTACCTGCAGTGGCCTTGTCCAGGCATGGTCATGAGTCAAGCCTACCTGTAAACTTTAATGAGAGGGAAATGACAGAACAAAGCAAAGACTTTTAGGTTCTTCTACTTTTTAGAGTCTATATATTAATACAGCATACAAAAAATCACGTAATATTTATTGCCGTGACGCTTATCGGTGGGGATTAGGTTGACTTCGCTGCAGGCTAAGTTGTCACACACTACGTGGAGCCAGGAGCCGAGGCCGTGTACTTGGCGTTTCCCCAATACACGATGACAATCGTAAAGGCAAGCCCGCAACTGACACAAGTGTCAAGATTTTCGGCTAGTACACTCAAATCGACAATGCGACGGCCATTCTTCCATTCTCCGGTAGGTCTACTAGCGACACTATCATTTGGATTATAGGCCTAACCACGACCTCCTCTTGTATAGTGAATCAGACGTCACACTTCTGACTTA
Organism: Ptychodera flava; assembly: GCF_041260155.1. Classification (NCBI taxonomy): domain Eukaryota; kingdom Metazoa; phylum Hemichordata; class Enteropneusta; family Ptychoderidae; genus Ptychodera; species Ptychodera flava. Next base: position 20,953,235 of record NC_091934.1, on the reverse strand, counting down.
CGCAGTACAGGCTACAGTCATGTTGCATTTTTTTATCTCTTTGCTGAATTCTCGTACCTTCAAGTGTGTTTTGAGGGCACGCTGAACATTTTCTCGGCGCGATTTTCCTTTACCTGCAGACGACATTTTGTACAGCGCAAAAACGTTCGGAACGTCACTATGCGCGCCTGGTTACTATGGATACATTTCTGCGCGGCAATCGGCGCAGTACGCTTATATTTTTCCGATCGTACATCCTTAAGCCGATGAAAATATCATTTACTCCATGAGTTTCAAAATGAGCCCCCACAATTGGCAGACTGAAAATAGTGTTGTAAATGTTTGAGTCCGAATATCTGTCCCCGAGGCGCATTCTACCCACACATGAATCTTGTTTTTCACTCCTGCCAAAATATGTAGAAGGCGACTGGACAGAGTGGAGTGAATGGTCACCTTGCTCGACGGTCAGCATGGCTGGATGCACCGAGGGAACGCGTCAGAGGTTACGAGAGTGCCAGGTCATACTTGGAGACGGCACAACAGTGACCGCTTCGAGCTGCCCGGGCGAGGAAACGAACGTTGAACGCTGTTATCCGTTCACAGAGGAGTGCGAACACCTACAATGTAAGCTTTAAACATTATCTCTGTTTTTTTCTCACTTGTGTCTCCACTCAACACAAATCAGAACCATACATACCAAAAAAAGGACAACAATCATAAAAAGTGGGCGCAATTTTCCATCTATCACGGAGATGAAAGTCACGGGTGTTTATAATTAAGTGACAATTTACCACCTCCCGGCCCATAATGGACGAAAGCAAACTTTGCACGACATAATGTACGAAGCGAAGCCGAGTACATTATTGAGTGCAAAGTTTGCGTGAGTCCAATGACTCCATTATGGGCCGGGGAGGGTACATTATTGCTATTCATTTATAATTTTGATGAAGCAAGTGAATTTGTAGATGTAGAAAACACCTTTGGTCACAATGCTGGATAATCGGATAGATTATCAGCAGTAATATGGGAGGGTGGTGACGTCAAAAAATTCAATGATTGGGATAAAGCTATAATAAGTGGGATTAAAACTTATTTTGAAGAATTGGATCTTCATATCTTTGTAATTTCTCAAAAGTGTTAGGTGCCCTGTAGCTGAATGTTGCAACATTGCAAATTACCCATAACAACAAGTGAATTTAATTTAAAAAGAAAAGTAGATAAGCTTATATTTGCAAATTAAACCGCACGACTTCACCATCCAATTATCCCAAATTAGTTCCAGTCGTGTTAATATAATAGTTGACAATATAATCGTTAATAAAACTTTATAACCTGAAATTCATGATCATTTCGTCCTCTGTGTCAGAGAGTGAGCATTGATACTCAAAGCACATGCCCGATACTTGAATGTGAAAGTCAAGTTCACAAGGTCACCTAACAGTACTAGTCTTTTTGTAGATTCAGGTTGGACTTTGAATAGGTGTTCGCGAAAGACTATATGAATTGACTTAAAATAGACTGTACAGATGGACAGGTCTTAAGCCAAAGAAGCAAGCACGTGACAGTCTTGACTGGACTCTTCCAAAATAAATCATATTTAACCACAAGGTCTTCATAAAGTTATCAGATCTGAAGTTCATCACTCTGAATATCTCTTTTTATGTAGCGGCACTTGTTGTCACGTGGACACTCTGGTCATCATGGTCACATTGTGACTGCGTCTCCAAACGAGGCGTCGAGAGCGAGCGTGCGACAAGGTCAACCAAGACGAGTGCGGCGGGGAGACCCTGCAAACTGAATCCTGTACCCCGTCTACCTGCAACAGATACGGCGGCTCACACCACGGTGAGTGCAACATCCAACCATAAGGTCCAGTCGTATTGCTGTCGAAGTCTATGTTTGAAGACGATGAATGGAGGTTCCCCGGACTGCCTTAATATGCGATTTTGACCAAAATTAACCGACTCGCTACAAGGATTTTAGAAACTTGCTAAACTCATTTGCATGATGTCATACTGTAACAACCTATCTCGCTTTTGTAGGCCCCTGGTGACATTATACAGATACCATCAACTAAAAGCAAGCAACAGTGAGGGCGAATTGAACATATTTTTGCTGGTATTAAAAGTCCCCCTGAGAAAACTGGCACAGGTGTTAAGTCGTAAAGATATAGTCGTGTTATGTGTTTGTCTAAACCACGCGTTTTCCGTCTGAAAATAGTCGTCACCTTAATTCATAATCCTGCTATACACAGTGAATTTGAACAATGTGATTTCAAATTAATAGTCACTAAGTCTAACATCACAGCTCTTCACCTTCACCTTCACAATCTTTTCACTTCTTTCAGATTCCGGGGGATGGGAGGAATGGAGTATGTGGTCAGAGTGTTCCGTGACGTGCGGGCAGGGTGTTATCACACGGGAAAGAACGTGCCGACAAGGGATGGACCCTGTGACGGGGCGACACAATTGTCCAGGTGACGCCGTGGAAGCAGACGCCTGCTATACTGACATGTTATGTATTGGTAAGTTATTTGTGAAATATAGTTTTTATCGAAAAAATCTTCGATCAACAGTTTGGAATGTACTGACACTTTAATTGCGCTCCATAGAACAATAACACACTTAAAAACACGGTATTTTAGAAAACCGGGTACTTGGATCATATGCCGATGATAAGCATGTTTGGTCTTTTCACGCCTTTCGTAATGACACTTCCTGAGTTTACGAAACAAAGCTGAGAGAGAGAGAGAGAGAGAGAGAGAGAGAGAGAGAGAGAGAGAGAGAGAGAGAGAGAGAGAGAGAGCTCATGTTTATGGGTTTCGCTCATTTAGTTTTTGCCGAGTCATCACAGTCTAAATTCGATTATTAAAGGAAAAGAATAAAAATATATTGCAGTACAGGTACACCTACCACTAAGTCAAGCAAATATACGTTAAAACGTTATTTTGCATCATTTTTCTTTTTTTTCAAACTTTAAAGTTGTATGACTCAGCAAAAACTGAATGGGTGAGACCAAAAATACATGAGCGGGTGTTCAAGGTATGCTTGATATTAAATAGTGATCTTGTGTGATACACAAAGAGTTAGAACTTTGATAAATTGAAATTTAACTTATCAACAATTCCTTCAAATTTACAAATTCGATCACTGAAAATCAGAGTGGTCAATCCTGAGCTCTCGTACATTTATCACTGAATATCGGACAAGCCAGCTGACGATCCGTCTCTTGTCACGCGAGGGATCCTTTCTTACTTATCACGTTTCAATTGTTCGCAGACGGCACGCTGTTGCACGAGCTGCACGTGGGTCAAGGCATGGGTGCTAAGATGCACTGCTTGGTTGACTGGTACCTGAAACAGTACCGGGATGCCAGTGTCCATTGGTTGAAGAATGACCAGCTCTTCCCAATCGAAGGTCAGTAATAAACTAAAGCACACACGTATCTAGTCACGTTCCAACCGTAAAGTCACAGTTTCAAGGTGTACCGGCTCGTTCACTGTACTTTTCATACCGATTGCAATTGATTGCTTGCTGTGAAACCAAATTGATTTGTATTTGACGATATGATGTTGTGCAGAAGACGACATGACTGTACAATATTGCACAGATTACATACACATATACTCAGGTAAAGCTGTGTAGATAGATAGATAGATAGATAGATAGATAGATAGATAGATAGATAGATAGTAAGGGGGGTAGGTAGACAGATATATGGTCGAACGGGAGCATCCTTTGCGAGACAAATACCTCCATTAATACTCTAGCGACCTACCTGCCGATCGACGCTCCCCTACTTACACACTTTGTCAAACAAAATCGATGTAATCAGGCAATACAAGACAAATACTGACGAAACTACAGTGCCTTGTCATTAAAATTTCTATTTTCGTTTCAGGTGATAGAAAACTAATAAACTATGGAGATTTAGAAATTATGGCGGTAAAAGCTGAAGATAGCGGTATCTATGCATGTGGAGTGACGCACAGAGACACCACGGTCATTACGAATGTAATACTTTTAAAAGGTAACAACGATTTCCGACAGTGTTGGCGTAGGCAGGATCATCCGTTTCTGATAACGAATCCAATATGAGCTTTCATAGTTTATATATATGTGCTTTGGCTCTGTATATATATGTGCTTTGGCTCTGTCTTCTACAAAATACTTTATTATGCATTGGGATAAAGTTTAATACTCTATTCATTTCATCCAACTTTTGATTACACATTCAGAGAAACAACCGTTGCAAGTTAAATCACTTGTGTAAATCGCCAGATTGACCCCTAGAAAGGGTATCACTGCAACCTATACGCTTGACTGAGAGAGTAACCGATGGCATTACTAGCATTTGCTTGAATTCTAAAAAGAATAGATCGGTATCAACTGATTAAAGGTATACTGTCACCTGTTCCAATTTTACCACAGTTACCATGGAATGAGAAAATCTAACCAATCACAGATTTTAAGCGGGTGGCCGCTTTTTAAAAGCAGCGCCCTCACATGGGCGTTTTGAATACCAAGGAACGCCCCTTTGACCATATGTGGGCATATTTAGATTACAGGTGACTTTATACCTGATTAACCAATATTAGTGTTAGCTCAGCATAGGTTATTAGCATTACCTCATGCCTGGACATTTTTGCCTTGCAGTTGATATGACGCCCTTTGACCCCAAGAAGATTTACGGAGCCGGTAAGAAGTACATTCGTTAAGTCTTTTTTAGTTCTTTTGCATTTGCTGGAACAACTTTTCTCAGTCATTGAACTGAACCCAAGGATAATAACTATTTATGTTTCTCCTTTTCTTTTGCGTATCGTCTTCACACTCAACGGACATTATCAGTATACATTACCAATTAGCTTGTGGCTTGCGGCAATATTCAACTTCCCCATGTATATCATTTGCTCACCAAACAACGGTTGTCAGGAAGCATGACATATTCAACCATTTTAACTAACAATAGGGATGGTTCCTCTCTTCCGTCCACCATATTTTGATACGGAACTGTAGTTTTGTGAGACAAAATTTAGTTTAGAAAGAGTTATCTATTAATATCTATTAGCTCGAACACAGCTTGAACATCATTGTCAAGGTATTTTATCGAGTGAAACACGTTTACTTAATTCCAAGTAATATAATTGAAACAATTTTTTTCTTACCTTAGATATTCAACTGTTGTCCATTATTGCTCCTGTGTCGTTGCCTGTCATCTTGCTGACTGTTGCCCTGGGAGTGTCCATAAAACAGTGCATCAGGTAAACATGTACAGACACAAACACACACAAGATGCACATAATGAAGAACACAAAAGGAGAAACAATGACCAACACATATAGAGCAGAACATGTCAAAAATTTCGTTTCACTCAGGTGCTCTTGCATCGTGGAAGTCAAAAATAAATGTGTGCATTATTTCTTAAAAGCCAAGCAGGCTTTGAAGATGTTCAATCAGACTTAAAATTTAGGAGCTAGATGGCCAGACTGCCTTTGTGGTTTTCGAGCACTTGTTTTGCTTCAGAATAAAATTGATACGTGGTATTCTACATGCTAAGTATGCCCGGGAGATCATCTGATGGCGGTACCAACAAATTCAAGTGTACAAACCCCATATGGCAGTACACATATTTCTTAGCGAGTTTGCGTTCGTGACTTTGTTTGGAGGGCGGTCCATTTGAATTCCACATTTAACTCATTGAATCTGAAAAAAAGTAAAGTGTACTCCACCTTTGATTGACGGAATCATGATTCATGTCTATAATTGGGAACATGATGAAGGTATATCCATAGCCAATCAATAAACCAATCAATCAATCAATCATTCATTCCTTTGGAAAATAATCTCTCTACCTAAACTCTTGAATTTGAGTACAATGAAGATACATTTGAAAAATAAAAACGTGTTGTACGCCTGCCAGTTACCCTGCACTTTGCAATTAGAACACATGTAAATCAGTTCATCTCTTAGCTTCCCTATGGATTGGTGTTAGCACTTGTCTATTACCATTGAAGAACTTATGAGCTATATAAAATCATCCCATCACATCCCATTCCATCACATCACATCACATCACATCACATCACATCACATCACATCACATCACATCACATCACATCACATCACATCACATCACATCACATCACATCACATCACATCAATAACAATGTTTTCATCTCTTTCACAGTTACAGAACTGGATCAGGTGACGAAGAAGGAGGGTCCCTTGATTCTGATTCAGAAGAAGAAGAGCAAAAGAAAAAGGAATCCAAGAAACAAAAAGAAAAAGCTGCAAAGAAAAAGAAGGAGAAAAAAGAGAAAGAAAGGAAAGAGAAAGAAAAAGCAAAGAAAGAGAAGGACAAGAAAAAGGACAAGAAGAAAAAGAAAGGGAAATCTGATAAAAAGAAATCGGAAAAGGCTGAAAGCCCAGCAGCAGAACCAGCAGCGGCAGAACCACCACCTGATGCCCCTCCTCCTGGTGGAGGCCCTCCCCCACCACCTGGCGAAGGTCCTCCCCCGCCACCTGGTGGAGGTCCACCTCCACCACCAGGTGGAGGTGGACCTCCACCACCAGGTGAAGGGGCTCCTCCGCCTCCTGCTGGGAATGCTCCTCCTCCGCCTGGTCCACCGCCACCACCTCCATCGTAATTTTAATTTCTTCATTTTATTCATCCAGTTGTTTGAACAGTCTAAAAAAATATATGCATCACAATGTAAAATAGATTACAACTGCTGATTTAATGTGTTGTTTTGTTTATCTTGACAATATTTCATGGGGTATAGGAATAAAATTGTGCAGACAAAGCAAGCAAAGTGTGATTATGTCTTCAATCAAACTTTGCCAGAGGTGAAGGCGGTGGATTAATTAAATTCTGACTTAGTAAAGCTAATTCAGTATTATCAAGCTCTAATTTGAAATTAATTTACGTCAATAGAAAAAGTAATATTGATCCACCGTTACTTCTCTGGAAAGGTAAAATATTTTGTTTTTGTTTTGAATTACAGAAAAGATGTTTATATACAAATGGAAGACACAAATATACCAGGACAGATTGCAAAACCACTCACAAAACCAAAGCCAGAATCGAGAGGACCACCCCCGCCCCCTCCTGGTGGAATCAAACCTCCCCCCAATACAGCAGATATTTCTGTGGCAAAATCAAGGAAGGCAGAGGAAATGGACAAAAGTATTGGGACAGGCCCCTCAACAACGTTACCTCAAAAACCTGTGTCAACACCTTCTCCTCCTCCTCCTCATTTTGGATCTGGGCAACCAAAGATAGACCACTCAGCTTCTGTAACAAAGGATACGGAGTCAGATAAACAGACAGGAATTAACACAAACAAAGCCAGGACCAAGTGGTCCAGCCCCTCCACCACCAAGTGGTCCTGCACCACCTCCTCCAGATCTTTCTGATGTTGCAAAGGCTGAACCAAAGCCGGAATCTTCAGGAAGGGGAGATTTGCTAAAAGACATTCAGAAAAACGCACAGAGCCAACTGTAGGTGAAAAAGCTGCACCAAAGACTCCTGAGATTAAGACAGAAAGTAAAGGAGAAAAGCCTAAATCTGTTGGGCCAGCCCCTCCACCACCAAGTGGTCCTGCACCACCTCCTCCAGATCTTTCTGATGTTGCAAAGGCTGAACCAAAGCCGGAATCTTCAGGAAGGGGAGATTTGCTCAAAGACATTCAGAAAAACGCACAGAGCCAACTGTAGGTGAAAAAGCTGCACCAAAGACTCCTGAGATTAAGACAGAAAGTATAGGAGAAAAGCCTAAATCTGGTTGGGCAGCCCCTCCGCCACCAAGTGGTCCTGCACCACCTCCTCCAGATCTTTCTGATGTTGCAAAGGCTGAACCAAAGCCGGAATCTTCAGAAGGGGAGATTTGCTCAAAGACATTCAGAAAAACGCACAGAGCCAACTGTAGGTGAAAAAGCTGCACCAAAGACTCCTGAGATTAAGACAGAAGTATAGGAGAAAAGCCTAAATCTGGTGGGGCAGCCCCTCCGCCACCAAGTGGTCCTGCACCACCTCCTCCAGATCTTTCTGATGTTGCAAAGGCTGAACCAAGCCGGAATCTTCAGGAAGGGGAGATTTGCTCAAAGACATTCAGAAAAAACGCACAGAGCCAACTGTAGGTGAAAAAGCTGCACCAAAGATTCGTGAGATTAAGACAGAAAGTATAGGAGAAAAGCCTAAATCTGTTGGGGCAGCCCCTCCGCCACCAAGTGGTCCTGCAACACCTCCTCCAGATCTTTCTGAGGCTGCGAAGAAAGAGCCAAAGCTTGATTCTTCAGGGAGGGGAGATTTACTCAAAGACATTCAGAAGAGGCGCACAGAGCCAACTTTAGATGAAGGAGTTGCATTAAAGACCCCCGAAATAGAGACAGCTGGTAAAGGAGAAAAGCCTAAATCTGGTGGGGCAGCCCCTCCACCACCAAGTGGTCCCGCACCACCTCCTCCAGATCTTTCTGATGTTGCAAAGGCTGACCAAAGCCGGAATCTTCAGAAAGGGGAGATTTGCTCAAAGACATTCGGAAAAAACGCACAGAGCCAACTGTAGGTGAAAAAGCTGCACCAAAGATTCGTGAGATTAAGACAGAATGTAAAGGAGAAAAGCCTAAATCTGGTGGGGCAGCCCCTCCGCCACCAAGTGGTCCTGCACCACCTCCTCCAGATCTTTCTGAGGCTGCGAAGGAAGAGCCAAAGCCTGATTCTTCAGGAAGGGGAGATTTACTCAAAGACATTCAGAAGAGGCGCACAGAGCCAACTTGTAGATGAAGGAGTTGCATTAAAGATCCCCCGAAAAAGAGACAGCTGGTAAAGGAGAAAAGCCTAAATCTGGTGGGGCAGCCCCTCCACCACCAAGTGGTCCTGCAACCACCCCCTCCAGATCTTTCTGAGGCTGCGAAGGATGAACCAAAGCCTGATTCTTCAGGGAGGGGAGATTTACTCAAAGACATTCAGAAAAAGCGCACAGAGCCAACTGTAGGTGAAAAAGTTGGAGCCAAAACTCCAGAGAAAAAGACAGCAAATAAAGGAGTAAAACCTAAATCCGTTCGGCCTTCCTCCCCACCACCAAGTGGTCCTGCAACGCCTCCTCCAGATCTTTCTGATGCCGCAAAGGCTGAACCAAAGCCTGATTCTTCAGGGAGGGGAGATTTACTCAAAGACATTCAGAAGAAGCGCACAGAGCCAACTGTAGGTGAAGGAGCTGCACCAAAGACTCCCAAAAAAAAGACAGCTGGTAAAGGAGAAAAGCCTAAATCTGGTGGGGCAGCCCCTCCGCCACCAAGTGGTCCTGCACCACCTCCTCCAGATCTTTCTGAGGCTGCGAAGGAAGAGCCAAAGCCTGATTCTTCAGGGAGGGGAGATTTACTCAAAGACATTCAGAAGAAGCGCACAGAGCCAACTGTAGGTGAAAGAGCTGGAGCCAAAACTCCAGAGAAAAAGACAGCAAGTAAAGCAGTAAAATCTAAATCTGTTCGGATTGCCTCCCCACCATCAAGTGGTCCTGCAACGCCTCCTCCAGATCTTTCTGATGCCGCAAAGGCTGAACCAAAGCCTGATTCTTCGGGTAGGGGAGATTTACTCAAAGACATTCAGAAGAGGCGCACAGAGCCAACTGTAGGTGAAGGAGCTGCACCAAAGACTCCCGAAAAAAAGACAGCGGGGTAAGGAGAAAAGCCTAAATCTGGTGGGGCAGCCCCTCCACCACCAAGTGGTCCTGCACCACCTCCTCCAGATCTTTCTGATGCCGCAAAGGATGACCAAAGCCGGAATCTTCAGGGAGGGGAGATTTGCTCAAAGACATTCAGAAGAGCGTACATAGCCAACAGTCAGCGAAGAAAGCAATTTGAAGAATCCTAAAAACTGCAAAAAGTAAAGGAAGACAATTTAAATATGATATGACAACCCTTTCACTCCAGGTGATTCTGCAGCACCTCAAAAACTAGACGAACAAGGCAAACTTCTTAAACATTACCAGATGGAAGTGCAGAATTGAGTATCTTGCCTTTTCTTTGGAGGAGATATGACTTGTAGACTTTTGATTGCATTTGATTGCTCGTTTGTAATTTACAGAGAAAAAAGATCAGAACAATGATATCGACTTTGATGTTTCTGCAAACAAGCAACAGAAGACCTTATGGCATTATTTAAAAAAAGAACATCTATCTTAGAGTTTCAATGATATTTTACTTCAATGGTTTAACAAATGTGGACTGCCTCTTTGTTGAATTTATATATGATCTTATGATTTGATTTGAATTACATAATATACTATCCCCTTTGAACAATTCATGTCTTTTGTTTGGTTGTCATGTTTCACATTTTATATCTTCTATGTTGACTGTGTGCATGGCAGTAAAGCAATTTACGTTCTCTTTCACTTCATTGTAAAAGCGTGCAAAAGAATTTGACTCAGATTTCCCTAACAGTGTGTTAGTTCTCACTCTCCACTTTGTTTCCGATTATCTCCCTATATATTTTCAATCATTCTGTATACAGACATTAAGACAATAGTGAACTATACTGAGAGTTTGCTCATCGATGGTTAATTTCTAAAACAATTGAAAATTAACTTTATGATATAGACACTTACTTTCAAAGTATCCATGAATAAGCTTTTCCAATGGTGGTAATATGGCTATCAATATTCCTCTACTCTACGAAAACAAACACAATGTTAACACTATTACAACTAAAAATATTATTATTTCCAAAAGAAGCGAATAAAAATTGAGTTAATATTAATACACTTGTGTTTTTGTCTGTTTTTTTCCCCTGGCTGGCTGGTAGGTTTTTCAAAATTCCAAGGCCGGCAAACAAAGAATTTTCTTTAAATGGCCTAATTCGAAAGCACTGCAAACGAGTTTTCTTCCCCCATGTCGTAATTTTACCGCCTGTGGGAATCTTGAAATACCAATCCGGTCTTTGAGATGAGTTTGATCAGCCGCATGTTGGGGGCGCTAACTTTATAAGTTATCATCACGGAAAATAATGTGTAGCCTGGGCTATGTACTGTTTGCCGGTGCAAACATGTCAGACAATACGAGTCACGAAGACTTTGGATGTGTCTCAGGTGGTCACGTACATGTTGTGGGCATGTACCACCACCGGCGGAGTACATTTTTGGCTCTGAACCGAAAATCGAGTCGAAATGCACAGTGTTTATTCAGTCCACAATAGCTGCGTGGCTGTGTGTAGTAATGTCCGATGTTCTCGTTGACGCCTGAATTTTGCACTTGACTGTGGTACATTTGTCGACGAGAACATTTATTTACGTTTTGTGCATGCTATTAATTCGCACAGTGACGCCCCTGATTCTTCTTGTTGTTTTTGAAAGAGAATAGTAGAAAGTGTCTAGGGGATAGTATGAGCGAAAAATTGAAAGACGCATAACCCCCCCCCCCCCGCCTGAAAATATAAACTTTGTCAATAAAGTATAATTTAGTAAAAAATGATACCCTCACAACAAAAGAAACCTCCGGCCCTGCCACTAATCGTGAAAACGGTCGTTGACCAATGCGGTAGATATTCTGCCGCAAATGTAGAGATCTATCATCTAACACGCAAAGTCGATTTAAATGTCTTCGACGGCGTCTCAGAGGAATGTCCAGGGTATGAGTGCGATGGCATTGTTACTCAGGCTAATCTGGAACGGGAAATAAGTGGCTTCATCTAAGAGAGAGAGAGAGAGTGTGTGTGTTTTGGACGTGCCAGTTGCACGATAGTTGGTGCATGAGCAGTTACCACATCCATATTTATAAGACCTACAACAAAACTTTCTTTTATTGGACTACAATAAACAGACATACATTACAAAGTACCCTCACATTTTGAATACATGGAGCAAAATTTCACCTTGTCCAGACTATTTTAGTTATAATTATTCGGTATTGACGCGTACAGGAAAACATGTTGCCCATTTCGAGTGACTGATCGGTATGGATCAAAGTTGCAAATCCATCCTCATTAAGGCAGTATGCGCCTCGAAAGTGAAAGACTAAAAATTTTGCTCAAATATTCCTCAATTAATCTTTCGACTGTTCTTTTTCAAAATCAGAACAAAATTCAGGGATACCATGCAAATTTTAGTTGTAGAGAAACAATTATTCAAAATGGCCGCCATCGCTGTGTTAACTCTATGGAGAAAAATACAATTTTCGATTTTCAAAAACTAAGACCGTGAAAGTTTTTCTATATCCAAGGGCTTCAAAATGACCCCCCACAAGTGGTAGATCAAAAAAAAAGAATTGGAAATGTTTGAGAGTCCGAATATCTATCCCCGAGGCGCATTCTACCTTAAAAAAAGAAACCTTGTGAACGAGTTACAATACTAAGTTGTGGAATTATCTCCAAAATTACTGTTTCAAATTCCAGATTTGTCTGCAACATCTAAGGAATTTATTTTAAGGCTTGCGGCAAAATTCATTCATTTCTCTTACTGGCCACAACTAAACTGCTAATGTTCCACATTGAAACACTTGCACACTAGGAATGTATTTACGACTCGGTAACATAGTAACCAGTATGGTAACGAGTCACGTACGTAAAAGTACATGTGACCGGGTGAAATTACTACAATGTGATACGCGCACAGATTACGACACAGGCGTCCAGGCAAGAACACAATTACTGAGACCCTAGTCGGTAATCAAGGAAATAGCAATAACTCAAGAGAGGCTGAGAGATAATGAGTCTAACCAAGCTGGCGATGATTTTCAAGACCTACCGTCGGTGAATGTCCTGTGAACGTCAGTCATGATGGTGATTAATAACGCCATTATACCCAGCTTGGCTGAGCTGACATGAGAGACTCCGGACACATACAAGGTAATTCACCCATAAACGACTTCTATTACAGACGAAAAAAATACACCACTCAACTATAACTTTGCATCGTACACGTTATTTAGGAAAGAAGTAAACAGACCATCGGGTTTGGTTCCCAAATCATTACCGAATTCACCCAACCATGGCACGGTTATCGTGGATGCAAAGCCGTGACGAGAAATCTTGCATATTTAAAAACACCTTCATTGGCCAACACACAATTGAAAAAATACCGTCTTGACAAAAGAACCAGAGTTGACTCACTTCAGTTGAAAAGACAAAATACACATGTGTGTAAGAGCGTACAACTGGACAGTGTGTCTATAGTGAGAGCTTAGACCAAACATTCAGTCGTGTAGGGATCTCCACCAACTCCGATTCAAACATAGCGGTACAGTTTGATCTAACACTGTCTATTAAATGTCATTCATATGACCAGCTTGAATAAATTGCACTTGTGCTTTCGAAGCACTTAGCACTTTTATGTTCGAAAAGTTTTATCTGATTCCTTTGTCCGCTGTATAATATTCTCTGGATCATGGCTTAGGAGTGGCTTGGTCGGTAATTGCTAAGGAACATCATTATTGTTAAGACTAAATGTACGTGTAAGTTTAATATCAAATCAAGTAGGTGGATCATATTCTTGGCCTGATCGCAATCAGAACAAATCGTCAGAAAAAAAATGCTCTACAATTCCACATCAAGATCAATTCTTGTACAGATGCAGCACAAATGACCATTCTTGACATCAATGTAATGAAACCAGTCCGCTTTTAATATGGGTTATCAGAAATGTATTCATGTGCTAAATAAATTCATGGAGATCTCATCACTAACTTACGCCATACCCCGTCTAGCATTACCTGTTGTTACTACAAGCCCCCATCCCCGATCAACCCTATGAAATTTCATGTGGCGACACAAAGACTGCCTGAAAAAAGTATCCTTCATTTGGTTTCAAGGATTCTGTTTACCATACAAAGGGGCTTCCCCTGTGAACGTTCGTGTTATATAGGTCGATCTCCTGACATATGCGCAAGGCGTGAACTCTGCTAATCTTAAACCGAGACCTCAGGGTAGGGACTTCAAAGAGGCTGGAGCGATCGACAGAGAGCGAAAAAAAGCAAACTGTAAGGGGAGTTCAATGGTAGTTTTAACACAGACAGCTTTCGCGACAAATTTTGCTCATTTATTTCAGTGCATGACCACTCAGCCCATCGTTGAGAGTACGCATGTCCACTAAGGTAATGTGTTCTATCACTGTTTAAAAATTAAGTAGTCATCCTATAGCTGTACTACAGGCGATCGCCAAAACAAACTCATTATATCCTTTGATATATATATATATATATATATATATATATATATATATATATATATATATATATATACATACACTCACACACACTCTTTGACAAATGTTTTATTTGTCTATACTCTTCTACATATTTGTGTAAGAATTACTCGTTTTTTCTCTTAAAGAAAGTGGCGTTAAGATAGACTGTTTCACATAAAATATGCACGACGACGGGAAAAATGACATGAGTAATATACGAAATGCGCAAGCTACCTACATTCCATCGACCTACTTAATGGGGTGAACTATATGCCTGTAGCATTACAGGAGACGGGGGCGATCTTTTTTGACCTTTTCGTGAAAAAAAAAATCGAAACTCACATAAAGTCACAATTGCAAAAGTGTCAAAAATTACCCTTTTGCTGAATGCAAAATAAACAGATGATTTTGTCGGTGATCTCCAGACAAAATGGAATTTCCTTTAACATTTCCGACTCGCTTTCTGTGACAAATAAATACATTGCCACAGCCTAAGGTAAAGCTGCTATGATTATAAATGTGAAAGGCACTGCTTATTAAAATTTCATGAAAAAAGCCTGCATAAGATTCAAACTCTGTGTAAGAGTGTGCGTTCATGCGCCGAGAAAAATTTTTGATACAGACCGTAAAATGTTTCACTGAATGTTTAATTTTGTCTGGCTGCAAGCAGGGTTGAGGTTATGCACAGTTGACCAGTATTTCAGCATGTTTCAAAAAGTCAAACAACATAAACGTCTTTTCATATCAAACAACATTCATGAAAAAATCTCAAAAAGAGGGACTTTGTACCTTAAAGCTAAGGCAAGATGTCCTTGATACACTAAAGAACGTAAAACGTTTTATTGTGACTCTGTATAGCGACAAGACCGGAAGGTGTTACTTGTTTGACCTATCAGTAGTCTATTACACTAATTTGAAAATCTTTTACCGGTTTAAACACTTAACCCTGGAGCGATCCATTGTAATCCGATTCTACTTGTAAGAAGAATGTTAACTAAAGTTGGCATCGCCTTTCAATTAAATCCTTATATATTCAGCTAGCGTCTCGGCCTGACCCACCAAACTGGAACAAGGCTCACAGGAGACTCCCCGACAAGTTTGAGCCGATGCGATACGTGCTATAGGCTTCTCAGCCCACGGTGACATTTAAAAAAGAGTATGTATTCAGAGTATCGCATGGCGTTGAATTGGTGCTGTGGTTAGACATAACAAGGTGGGTTGAAAATTCTTCACTCTTATCGTGTGATTGTGGTATGAATAGTCAGTCAATTTTCCTCGGTGAAATCATGAAAATGCTGCAACAGTATGATATATCTGGCCTATGAGTAACTCATGCTCAAGAGTGAATTTTTCTCATGGCATATCGCCCTTTTTATTTCACTGACCTGAAGAGCGCTGTTTACCTTAGGTTTCTTTAAACTTTTAACAATGAATCTTTCAACAATAATCTTTCAAAATCAAGAATAAAAATCGAGGGTCACCGCGCAAATTTTGGTACTAGAGAAACAAATTACCGAAGATTTATCGAATATGAAATTCAAAATGGCCGCCATCCCTGTGTTAACTCTATGGAGAAAAATAAATTTTCTGTTTTCGAAAAAGTAAGACGGTGAAAGTTTTTATTACATCAAGAGCTTCAAAATGAGCTCCCTACAAGTGGTAGGTCAGAAAAGAATTGTCAAAGTTGGAGAGTCTGAATATCTGTCTCCAAGGCGCTTTCTTCCTTAATCGATGCGATTCAATCTCTCACTATTAAGGTTGTACGTGCCTTGAAATTAAACTTAAACTTTCGCCCCAGTTTTCCTCAAGGAGACAGTAAACACTTGCCTTTCAAAATCAAGAATAAACATCAGAGGTCGCCGTTCAAACGTTAGTAAAAGAGAAATAAATAAACACAATATCTAACGATACTTTAAAATCAAAGTAGCCCCTATCCTTGTGTTAACGCTGCGAGGAAAAATAACATTTCATATTTTCACAAAAATGAGCCTATGAAAAATGTATTTAATCCATGAGCTTTAAAATGAGCCCTCACAAGTGGTAGACCAAAAACATATTGTGAAAATTTGAGTCCGAATATATCTGCCCCTGAGGCGCATTCTACCTTAAACTTTGACCTCCTTGCTCTGTAACCTTTCACCTCATGACCAACATTCCCGACCATCTCGGCATTTTCTTCTGAATTATACATATGCTCTGCTCTGATCAATCATATCAACAAAAAATATACAGAAAGGGGGTCATTTCTTACATTTAAAGTTAGGGGTCCCAAATTATCCTACCCCATACTTTCTGTACTCTATAAACAGACTTTTTTGTCATTTTCGATGATTTCAGCAAAGAGCATGCCTAAAACTTGTTAGAGAATTTTGTCATCTTTCTGATTTTTGGACGTAGGCCTACATGTGTTCTGATCAGTTTTTTGAACAAAAATAAACTGAAAAAGGGGTTCCAACCCTACTTTTTGATTTTTGAATAAGGTGTCCCAAAGTACTCCTACCCAAGGCATTTTTCAACTACAAACGTGCCTTATTTGATGGTATCAATCAAGAGCAAGCCAAAATATGTTAGGGAATATTGAAGTTTTTCTGACTTTTGCATATGTTGTGCTCTAGACTGATCAATTATATGAACAAAAATAAACAGTAAAAGGGGTTTTCCATCCTATAGTTAGGTAGTACTGCAGTACCCCTACATGCTTTTTCAACCATAGAGCGAGCTTTTCACATTTTGGATGATTTCAGCAGAGAACACGCCTGAAACTTGTCAGGTCCTATTGTCATTTTATTAATGTTTGCATATGTTGTACTTTGATTTATTATTATCACAAAAATAGAAAAAATGAGGGGTTACCGTCCTACGTTTTTTGAGTTAGGGTTCCAAAGTACCCCTATCCCGTGCTTTTCAATTGCAGACAGACTTCCTTTTTCGTCATTTTTATTTCTTCAGCAAAATACGCGAATAAATGTTGTTAGCGAATATTGTCATTTTTCTGATTTTTGCATATTAATATTGTGCGTAAAGTAGGCATACTGTGATTAGACAAGAAAATGATGAATGAGAGTAATTTTCCATCTTGCTTTTTTAGACACATCTTATAGAAATATACCATACCCTTTGATTTTATGCAGTTTTAAGGTAGAACGCACCTCGGAGACAGATAGTCGGACTCTCAAATTTCTACGATTCTTTTCTGATCTACCACTTGTGGGGTTCATTTTAAAGCGCTTGGAGAAAGAAAAACTTTCATCGGCTTAGTTTTTCGAAAATCCAAAATTTAATTTCCTCATAGAGTTAACACAGGAATGGCGGCCATTTTGAATTTTAAACGTCAAAATGTTGGTAATTAGTATCGCTAGTTCCAAACTTTGCATTGTAACCCCCCCTCCGATTTTTAGTTTTGATTTGGTAAGAGAATGATTGAAAGTATCATTCAGGAAAGTTTGATCAAAGTTTAAGTCTTTCACTTTCGAGGATTATACTACCTTAACAGCTTAAAGATGCGTTTCAGCCCCTGTAGGGAGCTCATTAAGACTAAAGCATTGTTACTCCAGTAGTTTGCAGTTCGAATAGATTCCTTTACAAATCACTGTTATTCTGTATGAGGAAAAATGTGTGTTGCTGACCAGTTGATGAAGTTATACGATGATATGTTTATAAAAAGCAACTGAGAAAAACTGCTGAGTCAGCATATTTTTTGCATGTCACTTTGAAAGACATAATGTTGCATTTTATCTTGAAATGTAGCACGGTGACACTACTTTTTGATATAATATTTTGAAAATGATTCCAATTCTAATTTTTATATGTGTATGTTTCCAGAAAATGATAATATCGCAAAGGCATTTTTTGCATTTTTACATGTAAACCAATGGAATTAGCTGATACTGCCCTATTCATGGGTAGCCCCCTACCTTAAAGGGGTAGTTCTCAATCCCTGGTTTTCGGATTTTTTCTTGTTGACATTCGGTATTTACATGGCGTTAGCCCTTTGTTCTCCATTGAAATTGTATCAAGTTGGTCAATTTGCCTTTAAATAAAGCTGATAAATGACCTGCCCTCCTTTTAAGAGCTTTAAAATATGCCCCCCCCCCCAGTAAGTAACAATTGACAGTCCGAATATCTGTCCCCGAGGCCTACTCTACTGTAACTATATCTCATCAAGGAATGTTTTCTTGTTGTTTAGACAGATTCAAAATACAGGCAAACATGCAGAAACTACTTATGTCTTTTGGCTAAACTATCTGGAATGTGCAAATTTTTCAGAGCCCCTCAGATGCAAAATATTCCGAAACAATCATAATATCTAAAAATCTCATAATTCCGGGTATTCTGATGGGTTCTCAATCACCGACAAACAAGCATTCAATATCACGTACCATAATAAGGTACTTAACAGGGTGAAATGTACATAATTAAGTGGCATGAGTTTACATGGTGAGATATAGTTTACGAGTTTCTCAAGGCCGAAGACAATTTACTCCACTGGTAGTCACTCCACGATATGGAAACTTAGATCTTTGGGCATCTAGAATTTGTAACAAAACGCTCCTAGATACGATACTACCCCCTCTGCTAGATAAGGCATCATGGGTTCCTAAGTTAAAGATATTCCAATTATATTCTCAAGCCGTAAATATGAAGAATTCCATACGGAAGTCAAAAATATATGAGTCGAAAAATGAAAAAGGGGTGAATTTAGCGTTTATTTAAAGCAATTAAGATCGAAATGAAGATTATCGTTTTGATGCAAAATGATGTATTTCAAAATAATACAAACGGTTAACAATAATGGCAATTTGCAACAAACTAAATTTATAAATAATCCAAGGTAGTACGGCTGTCAGCTGAGATTATATGGCGCCCTCATACGTCTGCGGCGTATCTATCATTGTGGCTCAACGATGAGTACAAATCAATGGATGACAATTTCTTTTTGTAAATCTCTGGACAAGTCTGAAAAGCAAATGCCAAATTTCACAAGCAGGAATAGGCTTAAACAAAACTTAATCGAAAAAAATTCATAACAGTACCGATCATGCAGTCAGTATTTCGTCTTTTCTCACCATGAACACATTCCTGAGGCAATCGCGTAATCTGTGAGACACCCGATTAGAACACTGACACACTTACCTAGTAATACACGTTAATACCTTTGCAGAGCGGCTTGCGCGAAGATTTGGTTATCATGGTTATGATAATGGCTACAACGCCTTGACTCTCTCTCATTCTCTCTCTCTCTCTCTCTCTCTCTCTCTCTCTCTCTCTCTCTCTCTCTCTCTCTCTCTGACATTGACAGAGTAATTGTACATACACATTATTACAGTCAACTGTCCTGAAGATTCTATCCTGTGCCACTGGACTACGGTGGCCCAAAACTACCTGTTCTCCGCATTCAAAGTCTGCGTCGCAATCAAATGTTTTTCTCTCACATAAGCTTATGTCTCCGCATTCAAAGTCTGCGTCGCAATCAATTGTTTTTCTCTCACATATGTCTCCGCATTCAAAGTCTGCGTCGCAATCAAATGTTTTTCTCTCACATATGTCTCCGCATTCAAAGTCTGCGTCGCAATCAAATGTTTTTCTCTCACACATGTCTCCGCATTCAAAGTCTGCGTCGCAATCAAATGTTTTTCTCTCACACATGTCTCCGCATTCAAAGTCTGCGTCACAATCAAATGTTTTTCTCTCACACATGTCTCCGCATTCAAAGTCTGCGTCGCAATCAAATGTTTTTCTCTCACACATGTCTCCGCATTCAAAGTCTGCGTCGCAATCAAATGTTTTTCTCACACATATGTCTCCGCATTCAAAGTCTGCGTCGCAATCAAATGTTTTTCTCTCACATATGTCTCCGCATTCAAAGTCTGCGTCGCAATCAAATGTTTTTCTCTCACATATGTCTCCGCATTCAAAGTCTGCGTCGCATTCAATTGTTTTTCTCTCACATATGTCTCCGCATTCAAAGTCTGCGTCGCATTCAATTGTTTCTCTCCTAGATGGGCGTCGCAGTCAGTGATTTTGTCACCAACACATGAGGCGCTGGCAAGTTTTTGTGAGCGTGACCCTCGCTCCATGACCCATGATTGCATCCGGAAAAAGTATCACTCTTTCAGTGTTCGTGATCGCGAAAAGCTCATTGATTTCGAAGGTAAGTGACAAAGTTATTCATTGTATTGTAAGCTTATGGGGTTAATGATCTAGCCACCGTCTAGCCCTGGATGTATTGGCAGTTGTGGGACGGGCTGCCGTTTTACATTCGGACGCTCATGTGGGACCCATTATGATGCGCCCATACTGGTGAGCAGCGTACCCCCTTGGCTAGATCATTAACCCCATAAGCTTACAATACAATAAATTACTTTGTCACTTACCTTCAAAAATGAGCTTTTCGCGATCACGAACACTAAAAGAGTGATACTTTTTCCGGATGCAATCATGGGTCATGGAGCGAGGGTCACGCTCACCAAAACTTGCCAACGCCTTCATGTGTTGGTGACAAAATCATTGACTGCGACGACCATCCACAGGCGGCCCAATCACTATTAATAAAGCTTATTATTGAGTTTTTCTCAGGTTTTCTCTGTCACTATCAGTCCCTCTCCTTTTCTTCATGCTCTGACTGATCGTAGTAAATAAAATAAATGACTATATAGCCTAACCTAGCCTCTTGACTCTTTATTTATTTTACACCCCATTACAAGGATGTTTATCTCTCATATACACATCTTGTAATTAATTAGTCAACACAACTAATTATGCTAATCCGTGGACTTATCAAGGGTTGGTCAACATTGGAAAGATAGAGATGTAAATGAAAAAGGAGTTTTAGTAACCTTTCCTATCTTTCGCGATGTTGACTAACCTATAAAATCCCTGATAAGTCCACGGATTAGCATAATTAGTCATGTTGACTAATTAATTACAAGATGTGTGTATATGAGAGATGAACGTCCTTGTAATGGGGTGTAAAATAAATAAAGAGTCAAGAGGCTAGGTTAGGCTATAAAGTAATTTCTTTTTATTTCCTACGATCAGTCAGAGCGTGAAGAAAGGGAGAAGAACTGATAGAGAAAACTGAGAAAAACTCAATAATAAGCTTATTAATAGTGTTTGGGCCGCCTGTGGCCCATCTAGGAGAGGAACAATTAACTGCGACGCAGACTTTGAATGCGGAGACATATGTGAGAGAAAAACATTTGATTGCGACGCAGACTTTGAATGCGGAGACATAAGCTTATGTGAGAGAAAAACATTTGATTGCGACGCAGACTTTGAATGCGGAGACATAAGCTTATGTGAGAGAAAAACATTTGATTGCGACGCAGACTTTGAATGCGGAGACATATGTGAGAGAAAAACAATTGAATGCGACGCAGACTTTGAATGCAGAGACATATGTGAGAGAAAAACAATTGAATGCGACGCAGACTTTGAATGCGGAGAACAGGTAGTTTTGGGCCACCGTACTGGACCCTTGTAAGTCAGTGACTTAATGCCATTTTATCAAACCATGTAAAGCACCACAAAGTCTTATACAAATTATCACAAATAAGGATGGCAGATTTAGTGACATAGTTCCCACACTCGTCTAGACTGACACAGATACAGGTGAATGCTCCAAAAAGATCACAATGAGACTGGAGTAGAGTGTCTGACTGTCTACTCTATGACCTTGATATGACCTTAAAGTACGACCTAGCTTGGAGGGAAGGGGGAGTCAAAATCTGTTGTATTTTATAAACAAACAGAATAATATTTGTTTCTCCACGGCTTTTTCGCTGTTTTAATTTTTCTCGAATCTAAGCAGGCTGAGGTATGTAGATAACTTATTTTGGAAGCAGTGTGGTTTCATTTTCCCCCTCTTAAAATAGCACCGCGCAGTCACGTGATTATGCTCTCATCAACCCACTCGCTCATTGGGTATTCTGGCCGGCAGTGTGTGAGCTGACCAGCGTTAGCACCAGCGCCAAAGCAGACAACGACCGTCAGCAATCAGTGCAAGTGTTGATATGAACGAAAAGAAAATCATAAAGATAGCCCCCTAAGCAATTGACCCTAGCTATCCACGTTACCGGTTGATGATTTTCAAAAACCACTGAACTTCTACAACCGACGGATGAAGCTCACCCAACCGATCCCATATTAAAGGGCCAGTAATGCTAACATTTGAGGATTTATTAGTTTTTAATGTCAACCACGATTTCTTGTTCTACCCCACTAAATCATGTTGAGATACATACCATTCCGCTTGTGTCAACTCTGCGCATACATGTGTAAACTGCATTGTTATTGTTGACAAGTGAATTTTGATCCGGACTAGAATTCAAATGTAAACAATAGCGGTGCATTGGACACAGATGCTATGGTGGCAAGCTAAAAATTGGGGTGGTTCAGCATTCTTTTGGGAGTAGGATAAGAAATTGCAGTTGACATACAAAATAAAAAATAATGTAAAATCATCAAAAGTTAGAATTACTGGCCCTTTAAAGCGTCACTAATGCTAACTTTTGATTATATTTTTCATTATTTTTGTTTTTATGTCAACCATAATTTTTCTACTCCCCAAAGTATAGTGAGACAAGCAGTACTCAGTTTGTCCAGTCAGCATATATATGTATCAATTGAATTGTTGACAAATGAATCCTGGTCCGGGCTAGAATTCAAACATAAACAAGTGCATGTTACACATATCGACGCTATGTTGACATGCTAAATACTGGATTATTCAACATTCTATAGGAGTGGAAGGAGAACTTGCAATTGATATGCAAAAAAAAATTATTAAAAAATCGTCGATAGTTGGCATTACAGGCCTTTTAACTTACTGGTATAAGTGAGTTTTGATACCTGTAGTCTCGTTCAATGGCTCGTTATCTAACCAGACCGCGAATCGATCCGTAAAGTCAGCTTGATGAGCCCATTAGCCTACATAACCCATTGTAGCGAGTGTCTGACCGAATTACACAGATGATTTTCAGGTGGGTTGTAAATATGTCAGAAGACAGTGTTGACCGTGAAGCTATTGGGAGATAAGGCACACACAGACAGACACATACGCACACAGGCGCACACACAACCAAATAAAAAATAAACAAACAACATAGCTATAGATAAATTCGTTGACGACGTATCAGAATACGATGCTGAAAAGAACTTCAAAGGACCTCAAACGCTGTCAACTTTCCGTGACACATTAGCTCCACAACGAAGTTCATCATCATCATCATCATCATCATCATCATCATCATCGTCGTCGTCGTCGTCGTCGTCGTTATGGTGGTGGTCATCGTCATCATCATCATCATCATCATCATCATCATCATCATCATCATCATCAACAACAACAACAACAACTACAGCAACAGCAACAACACACAAGCGAGCAAAATACCCAAACTAAACAAAACACTCCGAAAAGTAACAAAGATCCCAGTCCTTTTGCGGATTTTACTGAAAGCCATTCAGCATTTAACATCGTGACTTTTCCAAAGGTTAACTCTTGTATTAGGCTGAGGGCGGCCTCTTGCTTCATTCGAACTTAATGAACTTTCGCAGAGTGACATGGTTTGTTAATAATACACATCTTGATAACCATAGGTAATTTCGAGATGAGATTGGTTTTTGATATTGCAAGTGGGATAAGTATGGAAATACCTTAAACTCAAATACACACTCAATATATACCATAGGTAATTTCGAGATGAGATTGGTTTTTGATATTGCAAGTGGGATAAGTATGGAAATACCTTAAACTCAAACACACACTCAATATATACCATAGGTAATTTCGAGATGAGATTGGTTTTTGATATTGCAAGTGGGATAAGTATGGAAATACCTTAAACTCAAACACACACTCCAAGAAGAGTATATAACGAGAGAGAGAGAGAGAGAGAGAGAGAGAGAGAGAGAGAGAGAGAGAGAGAGAGAGAGAGAGAGAGAGAGAGAGAGAGAGAGAGAGAGTGTGTGTGTTTGTGTGTGTGTCCGTCCAATTCTTGCGAAAATCCTTTTGTTGTATTAGTTTGCGATGAAAAGCTTGCCTCCTATTAGACGCTGTGGGACATGCTAGTTCATATCGATAACAGTTTATTTTCTCACCGTGGCACTGTGTCTTAAAACGTTATACAGAATTATTATTTGGCATGTATAAGTCACAATAGCGACATATATATATATATATATATATATATATATATATATATATATATATATATATATATATATATATATATATATTGTGCCTTGGTCTATTTTCATACATTTGTCGCAGACGGGGAAATCCAGTATACAAGCACATTTTGACAAACGTTGTGATTTCGATTTTGCACTACGCGACATCAAAATCGATTACGTCAGTTGTTAGGCACACATCTTGCATGGCGCCAGGAAATGACAACGAATACATCGTCTCGTATGTGTCACCTTCGCGCGCCTACACCGTAGAGTGGGAGAACGAACCTAAAGCACGCGGGAAATGAAGAGAGTGTCCCCCTACACCTGTGCTGTGTTCGTCTGACAGAGAATGAAAGACAGACAAAATGAGCGAAAGGGTAGGAAGAAAGATTGAGAGACAAAATAACCAACCGAGAGAGAGGTAAACTTAACAGAATACAAATTAGACAAAGGAAAGCATACAGAAAACATAAATAAGAAAGCAGGGAAGCTACAAAGAAACATTCTGTGGATGGAAAAAGTGTCAAGAAACACACAAACAATTTAGAAGACTGGTGGGAATGGGGACCGTGAACAACCGACGTTCACGCATGTATATGCTGTCACATGACATAAACTTCAATTGGTCGCTGTGGTACGTTTGATTGAAACCTCTTCAAAATCTTCCAAAACCACCTTTATTAGAGGGCTGATGCTGAGTTAGTAAGTTTATGGCAAGTCCTTTGGAAGAGGAAAGTCACAATTCGTCAGAAAAACCAACGAGGTTGTATTTGTTCTCACAGATTATGGCCCCCAAAATGGTCACGCTGACACAATTCCTTCATGTCGTTTTCTGATCCAAATGCTTAATTGCGCAAAGGTATGTAGATGACGGTCATGTGAGGGCTCCCGTTGTTGACGTGCTGAATTTAAGATAACGCATGTCACAATTTCGAGAGGTCGACAGGCGCGTTCCTGCGTCGTCTCGACAAACGCACCTGAAGAACATGATTATGAACACATAAATTGTGCCACGTTAAGTGCGTACAAAACGTAAGACAACAAATTAAACGGATTGTCAAAACATAAAACTGGACATTCAGGATAAAATTACCTGAACAGAGTGATATCAGCTCCTTGTGAGATGCTTTCGTATAAACTCTAAGTGCAGAGAGATATCTTGTCGTTTCGCTTCTCGTGTTTTTATCCTGAAAATCCGTGTTTTTCCATCATTCAGATTTGTTGTACTGGATAGGTTGCACACAAGAAAGGTTACATAAAATTCGGTCAATGCTGGTGAACGACACTGTTTTGTCGTGTCTCTGGATTCGCGCCAAAAAGGGCAGACGACAATGATAAATATTTCTGCCGATGACCGTAGCGAACAAACATCAAAGAACCCGCGCCGAAGACGTTGCTATGTCGACTGATAAGCGAAACGTTAATGTCAACATTGTGGTACAAGCCAAAAGATCGCTTTGTTTATTTTGATTTTGTTACACCTTGTTCTATTTTAAAGCTATTTCTGCTGAGATAGTCGGGGGCGAAAAGTTCAAAAAAGGGTGAAAACAGGAAAACACAAACGGAGGGAAGATCGTGAAAAGTATTCAAAGAAAGCGACACATCTCTGCTAAGTATTTGTCTCATTCAACCTCTCCACAGTCATGATGTTTAAAGGGAAGCGGTCGTCGGAACTGCGCCTGTGCGAGTTTCTTATTTAGAATCAATGTATTTCGTGCACGATATCTAGATGCACCCCATCATCATAGCTGCAACATTTAAATTATACGATGTAGATTATTACAGACATGTTGTAACTATCAATAACCATCGTACCTTGGATACCGTGTTTACATTGGTCGTATGGGTCCAATACGACCCATGAGCGCTGTTCTGACGACTGTATCTAGTTCGTTTCAACGATTTTGCCACTTTTTTGCGCCGCTATGAGCTGTCAGCGAAACGACAAATGGAGGAGTTTGTACTTGAAACGGCGCTAAACTTATCGTCGCTTGACTGTGCCGAAATGCCACTTGTACATTTTCTTTACGGTTGTTGAAAGCCATGTCTGTACAGATGAAGAATTTCAAACAATGAAGGTTAATATCAGTCTCTCCAGTAACTAGACCTGTTTCATGATATCAAACGGTCTCCTACCGTTTATTAAAATTTCAAAACATAGTAAGTGAATTTACAGAATTTAACTTCCGTTTTGTAAGTTTGAGCGAACACAATAGAAATTAAAAGATGCAAGCAGCGTCGGTATGATCACAGTTGGACGATTGAGTGCATTAGTTGTAGCATCACTACTTTCTACATAGACCCCTGTTTTTCATTGAGATCAATCAGTTGCTGAAAGCAAATGATTCCTCAGGGTGTCTTCCTTTAAATAGCAAATCTAAACAAAGAATAGATACCTGAATCTCAGAAGGTAGTAAAAGTCATCCTAAATTTTTGAATGAATTTTACTCACCGACAAAGAACACTATTGGAAGTAATTTGGTATATTTGGATCTTCATATTTTTCGAATTTTTCAAAAATATTTGGTTCCATATAGCTGAATGTTGCAATATTACAACTACTCATAAAAACAAATGTGTAATTTAAAAAGAAAAGCAGGTGAGCTTACATTTGCAGATTAAAACGACCTTACTTCACCATCTAATTATCCCAAATTAGTTCCAATCATGAACTATGTAGAGGTTGGTTTAAGATAAACTTGAATTTTGGAGAGGGACCTCTTTATCAAATTTTCCAAAAATGTAATACTTCCCCAGGTGGTTATGTGTTTATATTAAACCTCAAAACAGAATGCGCCTCTCTCGCACCCTCGATTTATTGCTGTTACTGTTGAGACTATTTGTAGGAACTTATTTTGAAGATTGTGGAGTTCACATAAATTGGATCGTTTGTTTGTTATTATCGAAGAGAGAAGTTTCCCACACTGAGTCAACAAATGGATAGAGACAATTTCGAATTTTAAATATCAGGTAAATTTAGGTCATCTTGTTGCCTCTAGTACCAAGATGGTTTTAAGTTTCTATGAAACTTGTTTGAGATTTTAGTTTCGAGGCGCCTATTGAACTTATAGTTTAGGCCTAAACTAATGGCAAATAAGTTTGTGAAGACGCTACTTGGTCGAGAAAATTTATTTAAATTTACATTTAAAAATACCCAGACCGTCAGATGCATATACATGTGGAACTTTCTAAAGTGTTTGCATGGAAACAGACACTGACAGAAACACGGGCACAGACACACAGCCAGAGACACCAAGGTATTCACACAAGTACAGACCGACAGGTACAGACACACAGGTACATACACAAGTTTAGACGCAAAGCTGCAGACATTTGCAGACACATTACACTTAGACACATACAGACACGTACAGACATGCAGGTATAGACACATAAGCACAGACGAACAGGTACAAACACAGGCACAAACATAGGCACAGACACAGGTCTCAGACAATCAAAGGAACATAGATTCCGTTTATTGAGTTTGAATCTTTTTTGAAACGACACTAGCGCATGCAGATGAATCAAAGTCGAAGGCGAGAGAGTAAATCTGACTAGAATTTACCAGAATTTGCAGAAAAGCGACCATAACCCCTAACCCCTGAAAATGGTGCGCACTAACACGTTTATACAAAAACAGGACGAGTAGGCGTAGAAGGTTCTACCTTACGTGTATAGAAAGACCTTGCATGAGGGCGCCTAATTGAGTAGCACAGACAAGCTGCAAGTACGTGTGGGAGTTCATATCGTAACATTTCTACGGTGAAGTGAAACACACGTCTCAGAGTAAGAGATAAATCAAATACTAAATGATCAACTAGATCACAAAGTGGAGGCAAAAGTATTCTTACTATGTTGGTTTCCAGGGTTATGATATTCTAAGTTATTCTCTCTTAAGTTTCAAAGGCTCCAAGAATATTTGCAAATGTGTGTGATAGAAACAGGTATTAATGCATATTATACATATAGCTATAACACTCGGGGGAAACTGCAAAGCTGTTACAAAACAACATCGACAAAATGAATAGTACGAAAAAGACCCCAAAAGGCAGCATGTAAAGAGCTGAGGTCATTGGCATAAGAAAGTCTTGAGCAAGGAGAAGAGGTATAAAGGTTACTACGCCCATCCTTGAAGCGCTATAGATATCACAAGGAATTGATAACATCAATCAGCAGATAATATCAATGATAAAGCTAAAAGCAATGCTTGTACACGAAGTGATCGCTGTCAAAATACCGCGCACGTGCATTTGTACGTGTTACCGTCATGGGATCTGTTGACTATAGGCGGTCGATCTTTGCAAACAACAAACACTACACAAACAAATGGCCGCGGGTTTTTTTTTCCAAAGATAAACAAAGCATCGACTTAGGGGGACCAGTGGCACGTGAACCAGTTCATGCGCTGCATTAATTTGTAGAACCAAAGTCCAGCAGGTTTCATTTGTTTACGGTCATATTCTCCCGACTGAAAGTGAGTGGTTTTTCAAAAAGACAAACAAAAAACAAACAAACGGTGAATGCGTTTTTCATTCTGACTGAATTGTATATGATGCAGATCGTGAAACATGGACACCAAATAAAGTAGCGACAGCCAGGTTCTCGCACATTGAACACATGAAAGTGTGCATTATTACGGTCAAACTATCTGTCAGCGAGAAAAGATCACAGATCGCAGATTGACAAATTACAGTTGACTGCAGTAGTACTTAGCTACTTTATGCACGTATTACTTTCCTTCTTTACTTTATTATCACTTGAACACTTAAAAAACCCGATAAGTTACGGTCGAGTAGCCATTCATGATTTACTCTGTGCACGCGGTCAGAAGGCACTGGGAAATGACAACACTTGTCGGCAGATCAACTGTCACGAAGCCGAACATTTCGACGAAAAATGGTAGTTTTTCCTTGAATTTGAGAGAGAGAGAGAGAGAGAGAGAGAGAGAGAGAGAGAGAGAGAGAGACAGACAGACAGACAGACAGACAGACAGACAGACAGACAGAGAAAGGCAGACAGAGATCGAGACAGAGTGAGAGAGACAGAGACAAACCAAGAGGTAAAGATAAATGCAATGTGAGACAAACACAGACAGACGAAAAGACAGAAAGAGCGAATGATAGGAAAAGATCCTGCCGTTTAACTTAGTATAAATGAAACATACATCATTCATTGGATTAAGTCACTCTGCCAAATAGGGATAGATTTAAAGGCATTTTTGATAAAGATTAGCCCTCATTATCTACATCTGACAGTATTTTGTTGAGTGAGACAAATATTTCGTCCACCTATTACAAGAAATGAGTCACAGGTATAAGAAGTTTATTTACCCTCACCAAGGTACGTAAACCTTCTTTTGAAGAACCTACTTCATTTTGCTATGATTGTGAGAATAACATTTTGCTTATCAGTTTACGTAGCAACGTCTCCTACGCGGGTTTCTTTGATCTGCGTCTGCTACCATTAGAGGTTGACATGAATCCGTCTGTGTCGTCTGCCAATTTTTGGCGCGAATCCAGAAATCAGAACAACAACAAAAAAACATCGAAAATCACAGACGTTTGCCTCTGAGTACCGTCTGAATTTCTTCTCCACCGGTCCTTGCTAGTTTTTAGCTCCCATAGCCATATGTATATATGGCAATGGAAGCTATTCTTATAGGCTAGGAAAATGTCTGTATGTATGTATGTCTGTATGTCTGTATGTCTGTGTGTCTGTATGTCTGTATGTCTGTATGTCTGTATGTCTGTCCGTCAACATCAAAAACTCCAAAACCGCTGTACATTTCATCTTGATATTTGGTGTGTACATGGATGATGGGCTGTAGATGAGATTTTGTTCAAATGAAGTTGTCATTGCCAAAAATATGCAAATTAAGTGAAAAAATGTAAAAACAGTCAAAATTGAAAAACTCAATAACCACTGAGCAGATTACATGAAAAATTAGCATGTAAGTACTTTGGGCTGACATGAAATGATTGTGCGCATCTTGGGTCAGTATCTTGGACTTGCTATTTTTCATGAATTTTTTTGTAATTTTCTCCCATTTTTGGTCAAAATCTCCTGCTCTGAAACCACCAGTCCGATTGATTTGAAACTTGGTATGGAAGTGCATAGGAGTGACCTTTCCCAAATTTGGGCAAATCGTGGTGAAATTTGCATATTTTTAGTTTACACGTCCATAGACTCCCATGTATAAGGCAGATCTCCATAGACTCCCATGTATAAGGCCACAAAAAATAAAAATTTAGTTTCTCATCGTATTCATATTGCAAAAAGGATGCAGTGACACAATTTTTAGTCCCCACGGATGAAGTCCAGTGAGCTTATAGATTGGGTCATGTCCGTCTGTTCGTCCATCCGTGAGTCCATCCGTTCACGCAGATATCTCGGATATTTTGACAAAATGTCATGTGACCTTGATGACCTTTGATCTCAATATACATATTTGTCCATAACTCAGTAACCACAAGGGCTACCACCCTTCATATATGGTATGATAGGACAGCTTATGACGCCACATATTGTACCTCATTCATTATGCACATATCTAATTTTGAGCGAGCCAATAGAGCTAGAGGTCTGATTTTTGGTATATAGGGATAACTTAGCAAAACAATTTTTTTGACAAATGTCACGTGACCTCGGTGACCTTTGACATCAAATATTCATATTTGTCCATAACTCAGTACCCACAAGTGCTACAGCCTTCATATATGGTATGATGGGACAGCTTATGACGCCACATATTGTACCTCATTACTTATGCGCATATCTAATTTTGAGCGAGCCAATAGAGCTAGAGGTCTGATTTTTGGTATATAGGGATAACTTAGCAAAACAATTTTTTTGACAAAATGTCACGTGACCTCGGTGACCTTTGACATCAAATATTCATATTTGTCCATAACTCAGTACCCACAAGTGCTACAGCCTTCATGTATGGTATGATGGGACAGCTTATGACGCCACATATTGTACCTCATTACTTATGCGCATATCTAATTTTGAGCGAGCCAATAGAGCTAGAGGTCTGATTTTTGGTATATAGGGATAACTTAGCAAAACAATTTTTTTGACAAAATGTCACGTGACCTCGGTGACCTTTGACATCAAATATTCATATTTGTCCATAACTCAGTACCCACAAGTGCTACAGCCTTCATGTATGGTATGATGGGACAGCTTATGACGCCACATATTGTACCTCATTACTTATGCGCATATCTAATTTTGAGCGAGCCAATAGAGCTAGAGGTCTGATTTTTGGTATATAGGGATAACTTAGCAATACAATTTTTTTGACAAAATGTCACGTGACCTCGGTGACCTTTGACCTCAAATATACATATTTGTCCATAACTCAGTAACCACAAGTGCTACAGCCTTCATGTATGGTATGATGGGACAGCTTATGACGCCACATATTGTACCTCATTAATTATGCACATATCTAATTTTGAGCGAGCCAATAGAGCTAGAGGTCTGATTTTTGGTATATAGGGATAACTTAGCAAAACAATTTTTTTGACAAAATGTCCCGTGACCTCGGTGACCTTTGACCTCAAATATACATATTTTTCCTTAACTCGGTAACCACAAGTGCTACACCCTTCATGTTTGGTATGATTGGACACCTTATGACGCCACATACTGTACCTCAATAATTATGCGCATATCTCATTCTGAGCGAGCCAATAGAGCTGGATGTCTGATTTTTGGTATATAGAGATAACTATAGGAGAGAAATTTTTTGACTAAATGTCATGTGACCTCGATGACCTTTTACCTAAAATATATGTTTATGTCAATAAATAAGTAACCACAAGTGCTATGTCCTTTGTATTTAGTAGGATGGGAGACCTTATGACAACACACGCTTTACCTCATTAATTATGTACACATCTAATTCTGGGCAAGCGCTAGAGCTAGAGATCTGATTTTTTGGCATATAGCAGTGTTCTCCCCAGGATCAAGCAAAAGCGTAGCGGCTAATTTGCATAATCATTTGCATATCATTAATTTATATTTGCATATGGATATAAGCTTGCACATGCACCAATGCATTCATGTACACTCACAACAAAATGCAATGGTAACACACAAGTATGCAATTTGAACATCATGGAAACTATTTATTACACTTAAATAAATCATCACAGTATAGTACAGTTGCAATTAAAATAGAAGATTCAAACAGTAACAGCAAGTTCAGATTGAAAGCAAGTAATGGTTCGTCTGATTGGAGTTTCATTAATACATATATTGCTAATAAAATTGTCGAAATTCCCAACAAAGAGGAAAATTCACAAGTTTAAGCTTCACAAAATTCAAATGTAATTGAGTTTTATATCATTTTTGAACGACAAACACCGAGAATAATGTTTCATCACGGGGATCAGTTTCAACCAGCCGCCGCCCCCCCCCCCCCCGCGTAATTACCACTGCCACTGAACATCGTCGTTTGATTCTTGATTTCAAAAATACCACCAAGATGATCACAAGACATGAACTAAGTACGACTAGAATCGCTCGAAAATCAGGTGTAAAATCTTTCAGAGAACGTGTCAGAGTGGAACCACACGCGACGCCAGTCAACACGTCGGCCAACATGGCCGCCGCCATATTGGAATTTATGCAATGTGAACTCGATCGCGATCGTGATCTTACTCGGACAAAAAATAAGATCATCGTTGTAAAATCATAATCAACCTCACTAGTCAACTGCTTCTTTTGTTTCTTTCGCGGTCCATTTCGTTGATCAAAGCATGGAAATGTGATCAAAGGCCCCGCTAGTGCTACACCGCCTTACTCTGTGAATACTTGTCCTCGATGTATACCGACTAAGGTATTTTTTGGTCGTAATAGTCGATGTAGAATGAAAACTTGTGAACAACCCAGCCGATTCTTCTATTGTTTTAACGTTCCTCTCAACACTTACGGACAACTTATCGGACGCATACCATACTTCACACCTTCCACTCTTAACCAGGTTGAAAGTTGCAGTAAGCGCTAATGTGTAGACAATGCATGCAACAGCTGGTAGCTACGCAGAGCGCTAGCGTGTGAACTAAAGGATGGCGGGAATATTTTAAAGCGTAGCGGGGAGAATCAAAGCGTAGCGGGGACAGGCGAAAGCGTAGCGGGACCGCTACGCTAAAATTGCCTGGGAAGAACACTGATATAGGGATTAATTAGCAATATAATTTTTTTTTTCAAAATGTCATGTGACCTCGATGACCTTTGACCTTGATTATACATATATATGCATATCTCAGTAACCACAAGTTCTATACCCTCCAATTTTGATAGGATATTAGACCTTAAGATGTCACATCTTGTACCTCATTTATAATGCACATATGTATTTCTTGGCTGGCCAATACTGCTAGAGGTCTGATCTTTTTTCCCGATTTAGAACCGTAACTTAGACATGCCTCATGTGTTTCAAATTGGGAACAACGACATAGACCTATGTGCCCATAGATCTCAACATATACACTCCAGTGATACTTCTTAATGACCACATTTTCCTGCCCCATCAAGACAAATACTCCTATTACAAGTGGGGTTTATGTCATTGTAAATGACTTGTTGATTTAATGGTTGTATCACAGTATTCGATATATCTAATTCTGTATTTTTTCCATTTTATATTCTGAATAATTACATTAAACATATTTCACGGTCTCCAGTACATTTCATTTAAGTATTTTCACTTCATGCACTTTATCCCTTTCACACATGTTCAAATATCTGACCAGAGAACAAACACTAAATAGTCCAGGATGGGAGCTACAGTGTCATTGACGCTATTTTTTTTTATCGGGGGCGTCTATCGCGACGATACTGGAACGCGGGCAGCAGTCACTTGACCGGGAGCGAGATAATGGTCGTTTTATCAGCTGAATGAAAGCTCGCCTCAATTATTCCCACGCGACAGATGACAACCTTTGAGCTGATAAGTACTATACCAAACAAAGAGGACCTTTATGCACACCATTGAAAAGCTCATCTCCCCTGGAGTACCAATGACCAGGTACTGAAATATTCACTCATGGTGCAGCGTGTGGCAACTTTCCCCGGTAAATTTCAAACATGAAGCCGAAAAAAACTGAGCAAAATTGTTTCTTTCTTCTCCATGATGAGTACGCCTCTTTGCTTTCCTCTGAAAGTAGAGTCAGCAAAGAATATAAACCGAATCTTATATGGCGGGAAAGAAGTCGTATTTTGAAGTAACAGAGAAAAGGAGCGAAAAAGAATTACAAGGGCGCGAAAGAGACCTATGACAGCGGGTGCGGTAAAGAAAGATACTGGCAGACAGACAATTCCGTTTAAAAGATTGACAAAAATAAAACAACAACAAGAATATATGGACATTTTCTTATTTAGGCCAGAAGTTAATAGTTTTACCCGGATAACGTATGTATCTCCAAAAGACAGATTTTTCGTTAAACCGCTTATGTTGGAAAGATTTGTGCGGACAACTGTCTTCCCTAGGTACTGTCTTTTCCTGAAGTCTACTGTTCTAATAGTCTACATGGGTAGCCGACATGCACAATATTTGTACGAAAACTGGTTTTGACTGACAAGGAAAGGCCTATAAGATGAAATCTGTCAATTTTCACATCATGTAAAGTAAATTAAAGATGTACTTTTACAGCCAAGATTCTGCAACCCGCGTGAAAATTTGAGAATCTATTTTGTTCAGAGAGCCAACAGCAGGCAGCCATGTTTGTGACTGACGCAATTGTAAATATCAGTATCTGCGGTTTGGTGTCGAGCGCAAAAGTTAAAGCCTGAAAGTCGGCCGCGTACTCCCACCACGAAAACTGTGCTACAGGTAGTTTTTAAATACACCATTTTGTTTGTACTAGAAAAGGTTTAAAAGAGTGTCAAGTGAACTTGACTTAAAGAAAGCTTTGCATTATTTCGGAAGACATAGCATAATATATACTTCTAGTATATTGTCGTCTTCTGTGACAGGTGTGAACTACACCAAAACCCCATTTATCTTTTTAGTTTGTTTCATTCAATTTGCAGGGTTAATAAGTCTGGCGTGGTTTGTCATGAACGTCAATATGTAACCGTTCAATCTTGTATATTTTCCGCCCACCTCTTTGCCGAGAACTGTTGTTCCTTCACGCACACAAAAAGGATAGCGGCTCTCTCCGACAGGAGATAAAACAGTGAAAAGTGAACCAAAAATAGGATTTCTTTTCAACGTACCATTGTATACCTCGGAGTTGTATTATATGGTGAAGTTACCCTATCATACCCTGCAGATGTCCAACTCTCAAACAATACATCAAAAGAACCAATTAAACGTCTTTCGATCTCCAACCCAAAGGTTGCTTAACGCGAGGAACATCTGCTTCTCACGGTCGAATTGGGAGATCTGTGTGTACCTGCACCGAACACATGAACCTGACAATAATACCCAATAATGAGGCGAGATGTTGAAAATAATTTACAAGCACATCGAATATAATCAACAACAGATTAAACCGCGGGCTTGTGATTTATGTATGTAATTATGAGGGCTTTGTTGTTTTCGGAGTCTATGCTTGATGTGGAATCGGCAACGTAGCGGGGCCAGACAGATTCTAAGTTTGCAATAACTAGGACAAGAATGCACCGACGTCAAAGAACACAGATACTATCTAACTGAACGATGGTCTTTGTCTTGACTGCGACTCCCTAAAAAGTATGAATAAACACAAGAATGACCTAGATAGTCGCCAGCACCGCCTACAATCTAGGGCGGTTGAACTGCGTACAATGACCGACGTGATATCATGTCCTTTTTTGCTCGTTGTTTTCGACCGTGTTTACACCAATCAATATCAGCAACATGCTTAATTGGTCTCTGGAATGCAATGGTCACCGTTTACACAACGATTGGCTATCGGGCGTCTCGTGCCTTCATCGATAGTAGTGTGAGAGCCATGGGAAGAGAGAGAGAGAGAGAGAGAGAGAGAGAGAGAGAGAGAGAGAGAGAGAGAGATCAGGCAAACAGACAATATTAAGTGATACAAAAATTAGGCTACATTCGCAAACGCCTCTGGAGGGGGCGCGGGAGAATTGACGGGGTGACTTGAGAATATCAAAGGTATGTTTGGAGCACTTGAAAGGATTTGGTGACTTAAGGTTCCAAGACAAGAAATTGACCTTTTTAATATAACAATTCTCTAGTGATTAATAAGCTCAGAACCCCCGTAAATTATGTATTTTCTGAAAGCCTAGATATAGGGGAACATTTTGATAACCACAGTGTCACCATTGTTTACATAACTATCACATGACAGGCAATTTTCATAACCTTTCAAAAATCGATTTTCCTTATGTTTTGTCTCAATTCTTCAAAATATCCGACTCAAACTTGCTGGAGTGCAAGCTGTCACAACGTTCTTCCAAAGAGTGTCTCAGATTTTTTATATCTTGCTTAGTTTTTTTGGAGCACAATTTTAAAGAAATCAACTGGGGTTAAATTCCTCGCTCTGGAAGTTTTTCTGGCATAAAAATTGTTGAAGAAGGTTTAAAAAAATTCTGACACATCCTTTGAAAGATCCTAAAGACAGCTTGCACTCACACAAATTTCAGCCACATATCTCAAAGCATTGAAACAAAACACAGGGAAAACCGATTTTTGAAAGGTTATGCAAATTACCTGTCAAGTGATAGTTATGTAAACAATGATGACACTATGGTAATCAAAATGTTCCTCTATATCTAGGCTTTCC
This sequence comes from Ptychodera flava, assembly GCF_041260155.1. Taxonomy (NCBI): domain Eukaryota; kingdom Metazoa; phylum Hemichordata; class Enteropneusta; family Ptychoderidae; genus Ptychodera; species Ptychodera flava. The sequence continues at coordinate 20,916,162 of NC_091934.1, read as the reverse complement.
GAAAATATATGATTTACAGGGGTTGAGAGCTCATTAACCGCTAGAGAATTGTTAGCTCAAAACGGTCAGTTTCTTGTCTTGGAACCTTAAAGGGGGATCGAAACAAAACTGTCTCTGATTGATAAGAAATATGTGTTGGGTTGTCAATTTTAGGCTAAAACTTTTGACTAATTTTTGTGATTTGTTTTGTGTATCCACGGCCGTTTTCTTGTTCTACTCACTGAAGCGTGATGAAAAAGTCCAACACAGTCAGCATTGTTATTGTTTAAAATTGAATGAAAGTCCCAACTAGAGGTCATTTGTCATCAATGGCAAAGATTACGGTCTTTACACATGCATACACTGTAACAGAGTATTTGCCAAGCAGTACTTTCTCATTCTACCATGCTGTGGGGAGTAGGACAAGAAATTGCAGTCGATACACAGAACAAAACACACTTGATTATCCCTAATGCCCCCTTTATTCAACTATATGTTAATTGTGTCCAGTTTTCCGGACCGGTGAGGAAAGTCATCCTGTTTTAAAATCTTTCTTATGTGATCGCAAAAGGGACAATAGCTGTAACTTTTACCTTTTTATTGTTTTTTTGGGTTGTAATTGTGACAGATAGCACAATTTTTGTTTACTAAAAAACTTATTACAGCCTAAAGGTCAATAATTATCAGCACTTACATATATACATATATACTTACATATTACAGATATAGTATGTTTTGTCAGGGAAAATATTTTGTAGTTTACCTGCTGACTATCATGAGAAGTGAAATAATAATTTTTGGTGAAAGTCCAATATTTATTTGTTGTCCACATTTGGAACTTTCAAACACCCTATTTGAATTAAGTGCATTTGTACCAATTTTTAAACACTTATAAAACACAGATTTAGTCAGTTTAGTATTGTAAAATATTATTCATATTTTTCTCATAGACTTCAATGTATAGTAAATCAACATTTTCATGAAAGTCTATAATCAAAGTTCATGTACACATACACCTATTCTAATCAAGTACATTTATGTCAATTATGCAAAGTCTATATATACACAAGTAAAGCAAGTTTTATATTCGAAAGAAAATTATTCACAGTTTTGTCATAGACAGCCATGTATAGTGGATGTACATTTTCGATGAAATTCCAAAATCAAATTTGTACACATATGCACTTGTAACCGCCCTATTCTAATCAAGTATATTTATATCAATTATCAAACGTCTATAAATGTTCTGATATTGCAAGTTTTATATTGGAAAACAATTGTTCATAGTTCTCTCTTAGACTATCATAGACCATCGCAAAAAATGGTGACCCTCCTCAAAAGGCATGCATGAAATTTCATGACCCTTCAACATCTCGCGCGCGCAAAAAAATTGTGACCCGCCTCTAATTTCTGTCCCTTCCCTTTGAGGGGTTTAAAAATTATAGCAAGTCAGGAGGGGAATTCGAACACATTGTGAGTTTGTTAGGGGCTATTTGAAACATCTGAGAACTTTATTTGGATCCCCCCTCCAGAGATGTTTGTGAATGCATCCTTAGGCAGATAGAAATGAAGACAGTAGGGTGAAAAAGAAGTTCGAAAGCCATGACGGCAGAACTCCATCTACACCGTTATAAGAAATGTTCGACGCAGTCCTTGGCTTATGAACGCATTGCTAACAAATTGATATATTTTCTTCGTAATTCGATGCTGTAAACTGAATACTGGGCTGAAAATGCGAAACGTTAATTCAACTAGAGCTTGAAGTTATCTCATGAGTTGCCACATGAAAATATCACATGACCAAGTAAATGACGCACATTGGTTCCAAGTAACGTACAAAAATTCGCCCTTATTATTAGAAATATTCCGATAGACAAAGTCGCGTACTTGTTCCTTAATGCCTAGTCAACAACTCCGAGGCTGTTAGAAGGTGTATGATGAATTGAAATGAATTTATCTGACAAAAAAAGACCAAACTCACTTAAAAATGAACTAAGTTGTCTCCCAACACTTGGTGTATTCTTATCAAAGACGCTTAGTGATTATTTCGTGTTCATGCGTTTATGTTTTTCTTTGTAAAGTTTTTCATGGCATTTTAATTAATTTCCATATCGTAATTTTGTGTTTTCAATGATTGTTATTTGTCGTAAAGGGGCAGTTCTGAATCCCTGGTTCTCGCATGAGTGGTTGTTGCCAAAAGCTGTTTGTGCAATTTTAGTCCATTGTTCCCCTTTGTAAAATTGTACACAGTAAGACAGTTTCCTCAGAGATTAACCCAGACGCTAAAAAAGTCGATTGTTTAGCCACAAATGAAGCCATATGCTACACTGTGTTCATTTCATCGTTTTCATGTACTAAATACCCAACAACTGTACACATATATTTTTCCACTGATTCACTTTGGCTGACTTACAAATTTTAATATTCGACGGCGTTCCAGTATTTGCGATTTTGACACATTCATCAAACATATTATTGCATACGTAAGCTGGGCGCGCCAAACGGGGTTATCGAACCATGAAAAGTGCAAAAAGGCAATTGTGGTATACTCAGATACACTAATTCACTTAGAATTTTGCAGTACGTCGGTTTACCTTACTTTCCTTGCTTCTGTTAATTCAGCGCTGTGTGCGTAAAAATGTAAGATTGCAGATTTTCTACCTGATTATAAGTCAATCAAAATCTTAGACATTCTCCAGAAAAGATGACTTGTTTGACAGGAGATAACTGAACTACATAAGCTTAATTAATAATATAAAATAAAATTAGGTTTACCTAACGAGCACATCAGCTGTTTGTTAAAACCATTAATGTCGGTTTTCTTGCCTGAAATGGTAATATATGAAGGCCCGACCTACACAAATATCTCTGTGTGTTATCTCAAAAAGTCGCAGAGGTCCCCTGCAACTATTCAAACATTTTTTTTTGATAACCCTCCTGAGTGATTTGAATCTCATCTAAGTTGGCATAATCCTGTCTAGACGAGGTTAATCGATCCAGACAGCCGTTATAAATCCATCATTTCTTTTTTGTAAGGTGCGAAACCAGCCCTGACTAGTGATCTGGTACGTCGATACACAGAAATAAAAAGAGCACGAGAAAGTATATTGTATAGTAGTGTTCTTTATATAGTTCTTTAACAGATTGAAGTTGTTGTTTCTGAATACACTATTTCAAAAAACCTCACTAAATCGTACCACCCATCGAAATTGTATTCGTATTAATGATATTATGATATTAATACATCCACCGCCTCCACTCTCTCCACTATATAAAGTCAAGACCATCCTGAACTGAAATAAAACGGACAAAAGCTTTCAAAAGGATTACCTTATTTCTCGTGAAGTACATGGAGATGTGTTTTACTCCAAAACATTAACACTGATTGATTTGAAATACAAATGTGAGAGTGGTTAGATGCTGCTCTGTTAAAGAGTGAATGGAAGGCATATTGCATATTCATTAATCTTACAAAGTCTGGAATTCAGTGGATCATGAAAATTTCCTTGTGCTTTGATATAAAAATGCCAAGATCACACTAATGGCAAAGCAGTTTTCACGACATCAGTGTAAAAGAGCCACCTGGACGATTCCAACTGAGCTCATCATCCAGGCCAGTGTCCACTTGTCGTTTATTTATCTCTTGCCTCTTGTGTTGTCTAGCGGCCTTTTAACGGAGGTTAATGGACTACGTGTGCGAATTGGCACGTCTCCTCTGGCTTAAACTTCGACACTGGATTTGCTTGTGTGGGTTCGAAGATCAGTGAATCCAAATGTGCATTTGACAAGGCCAATAGCCGATGCTGAACTTTAATGAGGGCAATGCCTCGGCACTATCAACGATGTGTAACTTTTTTAACCAAATAAATGGCGTAAAAGTGGTGAAGAATCCGAATGAAGGCATTAATATGGCGGTATCCTTCCTAAACAATAGAAAACCGTTAAAGAACTTCTAAAACATTTCATCTTAAGATTTGATATCTCCTTTCCCAATGATATTGATACTCGGGAAGAAAAGTATAACATTTTGGCGTCAATTTTATCCTTACTCAAAGTGCAATGTAGTGCCTATGGAAGTCCGTCACACTTAAAAAAGGGTCAAAATGAGGTTTTATATACAGACGATAGGTAAATAAGAATAGGATAACACCCGGGCATTGTAGTAAAATAATTGCATTCTTTCATCATACACCATAGCAGAATCATGCAAACAAAGCGTGCCAGTTCGAAGTTCTGGGCGGGGGCGAGTTTTATCAGAATGAGGTTGGGCCATTTAATCCACCTGTCTGGTCTGTATGTCCACTGGATGCGATTTGTATCTCTCGAATCGAACAAGTATTCCGATTAAAACGTGAGACTTGTTCAGTCAGTGATAAGGCAGTGTTATCGATGAGATACTGAAACGATACTGCCTCATGTGTTAGGCGGTGTCTTATCAAATCCCCCTAGTCTGTAAACATGTTTATCACCCTCAATAGACGACATAAAACTAGCAACAATTTAATTAGGTCATTATCTGATTCCCAGTTTTACACATTCTTGAGCCATTAACGAATAAAACTAAAAAGGGGGAAAAACGAGAAAACTAAACATGGCAAAATGCTTCGATTTACCGGAGTTTTCCATTATTTGGCAGTAGTTCGGGTATCAATAGGTGTGATCGTATGAGCGGATTGTCTTCATTATTGTCTTAAAAACACATGTGTTCGTCGTTTTGTCCACATTTACGTCGATTAAGTGATGACGTGAAGTACTTGTACGCTTACGATCTTGTCAACGGTAGACGCGCCTGATGATTAACAGTAAAAAAGTTCGGGAACTGTTATGAAGGGAAATGAAAGTCATCTTCATAGCTGCAAGTCGTTCAAGATATCGAAAAAGATATTCTTCAGAAGTGGAAAACAAAATAGCAACAGGAAGACAGATGGACTGACCGATGTATTGATGGATCTTGATTACTGACTTGGCAGCCAGCCAGTCACACCATAGTGACATTGAAAGATAGAAAGACAGACAGACAGACAACAAGAAAGAAAAAAACAATAGATGGATGAAACGAATTGAAGTATGGACATAGAAATACGTAGATAGGAAGGATAGCAGACAGACAGACAGACACACACACAGGCAGGCACAGACACAAGCAAATAAAGGGATGGGAAGTTTGGTAGGTAAGTAGGTTGGTATGTATGTATGTATATATGTATGTAGGTAGGTAGGTATAGGTAGAGATGTTCGAGTGCTTCAAGAATTCTACAGTGTGTGGCGGGGTTGCGGTCAGAAATTTGTACCAGATTAGTTCGGTTATGGAACCATTCTTTTTAGGGAAGGGACTTAGGTGGACAATTTTGACTGTACATACCTACCTACCTACCCACCTACCTACATGTACATACCTACCTACCTGCTTACATACATACATACATACATACATACATACATACATACATACATGCATGCATGCATGCATGCATGCATGCATGCATGCATGCATACATACATACATACATACATACATACATACATACATACATACATACACTGTCAAACATCTAATCGTCGACAGGCATGTAGAGGAAGAGAAATAGATGAATGAAATGGATAGTCAGTCATCAGATAGATGATTGGTTGTTGGTTTTCTGTCGAACCAGCTGTTTAGTCAGTTTATTGAAAATCAATCCTTTTGGCAACAAATGTGCAAATGATTTCAACTTTTGGCTGAAAAAGTCAGGCCATGGACTAAAGTAACGCGCACTACCAGCGATTATGTTGTCAAAGAGTCTTGATGGTGAGATCATGGCCAGATGAAAGATAAATTTGCTTGCCCTGATACCGGGCTATATTAAACGATGGTGCTTGCAGTTATTTAGATAAAACCCTTACGCCATGTTTGATAATATGAATCTACCTTTTGGAGGTTGCACACACTTGCACATACATTTGTACTCCGCGACATGCTTGCCTGTTCTAGTGCTCTCATGTCCTCACTAACCGATAAAATGGAACTTCTCAAGCGTTTCTTCCATTACCCCGTAAAACACAGGTGCAAACTCAGTTCATTCCCGGTTAGTGAACGGAGCTCGCATGCATGTCATGAAATCATATGCAAGGTATACCACGCTCTGGAGCCACTTTTGACACTTTTTATTGGTTCATAATATACAACACCACGCCTCTTTTCGTTCAGGTGTTTACACAGAGGAATTCATACTCTTAAACAAAATCTCAAACCGTTCACTGGATCCCAGTTTCAAATTGTCTCCTTTCATGCATCACATATTCTGTACTACTTTACTGGCACTTGGCTCTTTGGGCTGGCTACTCACGCATGCGCTCTCAAATCGAGGTCGATGACCATCAGGGACCGCCCTGACCCAATTCTCTGTCACAAGTGGACTAGTCTGTCAGTTTTAGCTACATAAGAAACTGGTATTGCTTCAGTGACAGCAATGATGATCAGAAAATCTGATGTATCTTGTCATGTTTTTAAGTCACGCTCAACATTGCATCTTATCAGGTGAAAAAAAAGCACAAAGATAGTAGGTCAATAACTGACAGTGACCTTCACATTTTGTATTAAAATGGCGTCAAGTAAGATAAGATAAAACTTTATTAAATCCCTAAAAGGGCAAAAAAGGGCAAAGTCAAATCTAATCATATCGCTTCACAGCACAGCACATCACACTTCATGTCATCACGTCACATTACGTCACATTGCATCACAACACATACGCCACATCACGCCATGTCACATAGCATCAGTCTGAGACTATATCACATCACACCACATCACATCACGTCACATCACATTGCATCACATCACATCACATCACATCAAGTCACTTCACGTCACGTCACATCAAGTCACTTCACGTCACGTCAAGTCACATCACGTCATATCACGTCATTTCACATGGCATCACATCACATTACATACATCACACCACACCACATCACACCACACCATATCGCATCACATCACATCACATCATGTCACGTCACGCACGTCATATCACGTCACATCACATCACATCACATCGCACCAGATCACATCATATCATATCACATCACATCACACCACATCACATCACATAACATCATGTCACATCACATCACATGTCAAATAGAATAATATCTGATCGAGTTACATCATATCTTATAGTATCGATCGTAGATATCATATCATTGACAACGTCATATTATGTTATCACAAAATGCACTGTAAAGTTGCATGTAGAAAACGACCAGAGCAAAGAAACGTTGACCAACAAAAATTAGCTTTACATTCTTCAGATTGAATCCTTTCATCACCATGGATTGTCCCACACAAATTGTTATCAATGGTGATTGTGAACTTGTTCACAGGGAATTGGCATGAACAGGTTAAAACTCCATCACTTGTCCTTTTTAAGGACTTTCCAGCACTTTTCTATCTGTACAATGTAGTTTCTTGTTGTTCTTCCCAAACCATTTTAAAGCCCTACTCGTCTTCAACTTTTTAACACAGCCTGTGTGTCTTATATGTCGAAAAACCGAGTTTGGCTACGGACTCGTATTGGTTATCAACGACAAAACGGCTATTCTAAGTGAAGAGAGTAGACATATTATCAAACATAAGTTCGAGGTGTAACAATTCATCATAGGACACCCAGCAGATCATGCTGATATTCGGAACTCTCAAATTTTGGCGTAGTATGCGCCTTGAATTGAAAGACTGAAACTTTTACTCAGACTTTCCTCAATGAAACCTTCGACCATTCTCTTACCAAATCAAGAATAGTAATCGGAGATCACCATGCACAGTTTATTACTAAATCAAATTACCTAACATTTACCGATATTTGAAATTCAATATGGTTGCCATCAGTGAGTTAACTCTATTGGAAAAAAAATAAAGTGTTCGATTTTCGAAACAGAGTGCAATATTTTCGTACTCCTAGAGCTTTGAAATGAGCCCCAACAAGTGGAAGACCAGAAAAATATCGCGAAAATTTGAGAGGTCGAATATCTGTCCTCGAGGTGCATTCTACCTCAATAAAGGCATTTCGTTATTGTTGTGAGCCCTCATGGTCCATCACATAACAACTTTTCAACACAGTGTGTTAAAAAAAGTCGACCTACTTTTCTTGCAAACGCTTTCACGCTATTTGTGATACAAAAGATCGTTTCTTATGTTCTCCTGTACGATAATAGACCACGGCTCCAGGCCATTTTACCCGGATAACTACGCCCTCCTTTCGCCCCACAATGCACCGGTAAAACAAGAACTCTTCGAACTCGTGTCCAAAACGAGGACAACATGCCTAGCAAGCCAAGGTGCGCAGGCTCTGTGTGTAGTCATTCTTTTAAGTAAATTCACAACAGAACAAGCTGTGATTTCTCTGATATTATTATATCACCGAATGCGATCAGAAATCGTGACGGGCCGTATGTTAGTGCTTCAAGCACATCTCTCACACGGCCCTCCAAAATGTTCTTATACATACTAGCCCAGTACTATCAGACAGAAAGATTATCTTGTCAACGACAATTGGAACTCCCCCCTCCCTTTCCATGTCATCAACCTTGCCCTGGAATAAAGTATAAACAACGTCATATTCTCCAGACTATAGGGTGCTGTTGTTGCTGAGTTTGTGTGATGAAAAATGGCGTTGTTCTATACGTCATCTACATGATAATTAGTCATAAAGCGCATGCCATATCTGTGTGTATTGATTTGCCAACAGGGAGAGAGAGAGAGAGAGAGAGAGAGAGAGAGAGAGAGAGAGAGAGAGAGAGAGAGAGAGCGAGCTAAGCAGGGAGGTTAACTGTGAAGGACAACGCGACAGACAGACGCTGTCATGCAGATAGATAGGCGGCGGTAAATGAAGTCAAAAGACAGCCAGACTGAGTCAGGAGGCAAGACGTATTGATAAATGCATGCAATAATTGGACACTCTTTGCTATGACAGGCCGATCATGACTTCGCAATCTGCAATAACCATTAAAATTATTTGACCAGTTTTAAAAGAATGACGATGGTGACGATGATGACGTGACAACGAGAATCGTGTCGGCGGCGTCTCTGAAGTTGCAAGATTGAGATGCCGTGCGAGATGACGGATAAACGTGAAAGTCGTGCAGCATGTAAAATACATCTATCAGGGGGTTAGAGGTCACGGACGACGCGCCTATTTGACGGGGGTCAACGCCTAACTGCCCTGGGAATCTTTTCAATAGAGCTGTCATACCAACGGTGGTAGGTATAATCTCTGTAGACTATCATACACTTTGATGAAAGTGACTCTATTTGTCATACGCCTTTTATTATTTTTTGGGTTTCTGCCCAGGGACCATTGACCTCAAAATGCACACTGGCCTCGCCTCGCGATGAAAATTCCTCGGGACGTCTATCGGGCAACGGATCAACAAAAATAAAAACAAGACGGAGTATCGACGTGAATTTTCTCCAGAGGTACGCCGACTGTTGATTTGTGTGTTTTTATGTGTGATTTTTACTCCTACATTTAATCCACATCTTAAATATACAAGTCGCCCGTTGAGCATTGTACGAATGTCCATTTGCAATGCTGTATCGTTGATAGTAACATTTCCTATCACCAAGTCGATCATAAATAGATATACTTCGAATGGCGTTTCGAAAGTATGTTCATAGCGCAAATGACTTTTTCACCTTTGGTCCGGCCAAGTACAACATACAGCGTCACATGTCAGAGAGAGAAAACGGCACGCACAGACATAAATCTTATTTCCGTTTTCGATCACAGACTCCCATATGTTTGTAAGAGCTAGCTGGATCTTGCGGCATTTTTCATGATTTGTAAGCCGGGTAATTTTGATTTCACTGTAACTAGACTTACGAACACGTACATAACATATATATCGTCGACTTGACTTCAAGTACAAGCCGCTAGTGGGACCAGTGAGTAAAAAATAATTTTTGTAAACAGAAAATGGGTCATTCACAATTTACGACCTTAAACACTTGTTCTGTTGTTTGCAGTTGTACTGTTTACCGCATTCACACTAATACTAAAAGAAAGGGAATGAAGCTCGTATTAGAATATGACGTCAGTACGTTTTTGAATAGATTGAATAGATTTATTTAGGATAGTATGACGTCAAGGCTGGTCGGTTGACTTGGAGTAGATGATTTTAGTAAACAGTTGACTATGCAAATGCATACGTTTCCTTATTCTGGGAAAAGGGTTTTACACACACGAATGTGGAAACGCAAAGGTAAAATAAACATTTTGCATTGATTTCATGAATAAAATTTCTGATGACAGTTGACATCAAAGAGTGCGGAATATTTATTATCCGTGCTATGCAAAAGCCGAAAAATAAGAGCGGAGAAATAAAATTTATATTCCGACCATCCCCTCCAAAAAGCTAATGGTTCGTCCCTCATAACAGCAAATGTACAGCAAATTTCAGCATTCTGTCCACGTTGTGCAACTATAGTAGTCTATCGGCATTCTCTGATAATTGTGGTTGTTTTCTCTGTATACACTTTTACTTGAGATACTTAGAAGTTCGTAGTTCGGCAAATTTTGGCCAGCAGACACATGAATAACTCTTACATGAAACAAAAAGCCAAAAGTAGTAGAGAAAGATGACACGATTCTGTTTGTCCAAAAACTATCGTCTGCACGTGCAAAAATGGCGCGTAATGTCACACTGACTGTGGAGTGCCCACTTGTCGGACCCTGGTTGTATCAATAGCCTCCTACTTGTAAACAACAATAATCGTTGACAATAAACTCATTCAATAATTTACTCCTGACGGCTGGTTCTCACTGTCACCGCGAAATTAGGTTATGTGGGAAGTAAACATGTTTTGCACTGTCACGCTGCTACGCAGTCATATGCCATGGCTGCAGTGGCACTTTTTTCGTCTCAGCACGAGTGGCTAGAATGGAGTTTGAACTTCGTGCCCTCAGCTAATTTGCGCAAATATCTGAACTCATCAAAGTAAATGAAAACAGTTAAAGTGCTACCTTGAAAGATCCCGGACACTTTCAACACAAATTTTTCCCGAACAATTTGCCGAAAAATGACAAGCAGACGATATAACGATCGACCAATTAATCTACGCGTAATATGGTACTAAGCAGCACAGTACCGAGGTGGCTCAATTTTAATGAAATCATGCTTAGGAAACCGTAAATGCATTTCCATTCCCAGTTGGCTTCACTAAAATATTGGCAGGTTTAATGTCTGTCGGCTGTCGACAGCCATTGTTAAGCTACTTCTGGTCTTATGGTTGAAATACCTATACAAATATTATGTTATGTTTGCTGCTGTTTTTCCGGGATTTGTCCTTGATCCAGAAATGAGATTATCATTTATTTTCGACTTGTTCTATTATCCGGCGATCACGTGTGACTTGTTTCACTGTGAAAAATCGTGTTTGTTCGTTAACCACCATGACCCTTGATCTGTTAGACATCCAAAACACTTCTCTCTCAGCGAAAGTTGTGCGAATCTAAGCGTGAGCCCCGTTTAACATCTGACCTGTCTGTCTATGGACGTTGGGGGAAAAGACCTTTAATGAGGTTAGATCAGAAAGAACGTCGGTGGCATACTTTCACCAAGGCTTTTCACATATTAAGGTGGTAAGCGCCCCAAAATTAAAATACTTGAACTTTTCCTCAAACCTGTCGCAGGGGGTTTTTAAACCATTCTCTTTCGAAATGTTGAATAAAAATCAGGGGTCATGGTGTAAAATTTGGCACAAGAGACTGAGTTAAATTACCCAATATTTTCCGACAGATGAAATTCAAAATGGCCAACGTCCCTGTGTTAACTGGCGGGGGGGGGGGGGAATAGATTTTTGATTTTCGCAAATTAAGACTTTTAAACCTTTATTCCCAGAGCATAAAAAGTATTGTAAAGTTCAATGAGAGTCTGATTAATTTTCGCGACGAACCTTTGCCGTTCACGGTGGCATTGAAGCTGGCACATAGGGCACGATGATATAGGCCAACCGTGTGTCGAATAATTTTTCGAGCCGTCAGAAAGTGTGACATACCGCAGGAACACTGAACCCAATATTCATTACGAAAGCGAGGTTTTCTTAAGGCGGGGGGGGGGGGGGGGGCTCCCATAGATAATAAAATGCGACCCGGAACGAGGATAATGCTGATTTGCAGAATTCTTTCGTGTGGGTCTAGTTTTCTGCAGTCTTGCCGAAGGAGTATACGTTGCGATCTCGCAGATCTAAAAATAGACAATTCCACCGATTAAAAAATCAAGGAACAAGTACAGGCCATAAGATTTTTCAGCTGTTGGCTAATCTATATGCTTTGGCGGCGTACTATCAAAAATACAAGCCCTAACATTCATGCTTTTTATACAGCGTATTCTATCACTAAATTGATCATTTTTATGCCAGAGACTTTAATACGGCGCCATACGAGTTGCACATGACCCCTCCCTTTTTAACTAAATTTAATGTTTCCACACATTGCTTTGGAACAATACTCTTTTTCGGCCAGTTCAAAAGGAAAAGTACAACATCGATCATTCTGACAAAGCATGTTTATCAGCTACTGAGGTTAAAGGTTATTCGGATATCAAAACCCGATCCAAAAAGGTGTTGTAAGGACGCTAAGCTTAGAGTGAGTTACTAAGTGAATGAATCGGTTAGTAAGTGAGTGAGTTTACGAATTGGTTGGTACGTGATTGATTGGTGTGAAAATGTGTGTGTGTGTGTAGCGAGTAAATAAGGCCAAAGTAATTAAATTCTTTGTTTTGCGTCCACTCTAAATGGGAAAAGGTACGCGTCTAAGCGGCTGAAAAACACACATAAGAAAATTATCACAATGTAATTTGATTGCAGCAAATAAAAAATTGTAACAAAATTTTAGTTCAGAAAAGCTAAGCGGTTATGTCCTAAAATTTCCTATTCAAATACACTGTGTGTGTTTTTCATGAAAACCTTAAAAACCTAGGCGGGTAGGGACGCAAAACAAAGAATTTAATTACTTTGGCCTAAGTGTGTGAGTAAATAAGTCAGTGAGTTAGCAGGTAAGTATGTAAATAAGCAGGTAAGTAAGTAGGTAAATGCGGAGGTAATTGATTGGGTGATTATATAACCAAATGTAACGTCAAGTAGCGACTAGGTAAGTGAGCAAACAGGTGAGGTGATTGTTAGAGTGAACGAGGCAATTACTAAGCAAATGAAAGTGCAGTAAAATCCTTCTTCACACAAAATCATCTGATCTATTTCAAACTGTGGGCTGTATGAAGCGCCTACACGATATATTCTGAAGGGAGAATGCGCCTCGAAAGTGAAAGACTTAAACTTTTGCTCAAACTTCCATCAAGGAATATTTCAACCATTCTCTTTCAAAATCAAGAACAAAAATAGGGGGGTCACCGTGCAAATTTTGGTACCAGGGAAACAAATTACCCAAGATTTACCGATATTTGAAATTCACAATATGAATATGAATATATGAATATGAATATATGAATTCCTGTGTTAAATCTAAGGAGAAAATAAAATTTTCGATTTTTGAAAAAACTAAGGCGGCAACAAGTTGTCTTACACGAATAACTTTAAAATTAACCGCCACAAATACTAGATCAGAAAAAGAATTGTAATATTTAGTTTGAGAGTCCGAATATCCTTAAATGTACTTTTCTCGAACCCTTCATTTTTCATCATATGGTGCAAAGCCACGTTTCCAAAAGCATGATGTTATGAAAAGTCCATCTAGTGGGTGTGTACAGGGAGTGTTAATGAATGTAATACATGTGATTGCTTATGTTCTCAATGACAGATTGCTTCCGGTTGTTTGCGTTCGTCCTCACGAGTCCAAGGTTTCATCCTTGCCAATAACAAAACTTCAACGCCCGAAGAGGTTACCCGATAATCCTCTTTGCGGTTCGCATACCGACATAGCACTCACAGTTGCTCAGTAACCGCAAGAAAGTTACGCTGCAAAATGTGTAAACCTACAGTACGACTTTCCCGCCATTTTTGCCCTGTTTTATGAACTTTTATGAACTTTCATGCTATTTTGTATAAGATATCCAATTATATCCGATTGTGCTACCATGGGGAACTCGCTGTCTGTAATAGACGTTGAAAAGTTATTTTTTCAGGGTGAGTAACGTTAGAGGCATTCGGGTAGAGGGATTTCGTGAAGTGATCATAGAAGTACTTAAGGTTCCAAGACGAGAAATTGACGATTTTAAACCAACAATTCTCTAGCGTTTAAGAAGCTCAGAACCCCCGTAAATTGTATATTTTCGGAAAGCCTAGATATAGGGGAACAGTTTGGTTATCATAGTGTCACCATTGTTTCCATAACTATCACGTGACAGGTAATTTGCATAACCTTTCAAAAATCGGTTTTCCCTATGTTTTGTTTCAATGCTTTGAGATATGTGGCTGAAGTTTGTGTGAGTGCAAGCTGTCCGAAGGGTCTTCAAAAGAGTGTCTCAGAATCTTTTTAAACCTTCTACAACAGTTTTTATGCCAGAAAAACTTCCAGAGCAGTGAATTTAAGCATAGTTGATTTCTTTAAAATTGTGCTCCAAAAAAACTAAGCAAGATATAAAAAATCTGAGACACGCTTTGGAAGAGCGTTGTGACAGCTTGCATTCCAGCAAGTTTGAGTCAGATATTTTGAAGAATTGAGACAAAACATGGGGAAAACCGTTTTTTGAAAGGTTATGCAAATTACCGGGTCACGTGATAGTTATATAAACAATGGAGACACTATGGTTACCAAAATGTTCCCGTATATCTAGGCTTTCAGAAAATGTATACTTTACAGGGGTCCTGAGCTTATTAACCGTTAGAGAATTGTTAGATTAAAAAGGTCAAATTTCTTGTCTTGGAACCTTAAGTAATTACGTGTAGTACTTAGTATGTCGTGCCCGCCAACGAAGAAGTCACCTGTTCGTGCGGCTCTTCCATTATCCTTCTGCCTCCCTCTGATTTGTCAGTCGATCCCCTGACGTACAGCTCTGTCACACAGTCAGTCGTATGATAGATACAGATGAGAAGATTGTAGTTGAAGTTAATTTGAGAGTCATCAAATTGAAGTGATGACTATTATTCGATACACGTTAACTTGCTTACAGATGCACAAAATGAGTTCCCATCCAGAATACAGCTGAGTAGAACAAATGGGATTGGGGATGGTGACAGTTTAAGTCAAAAAGAAATACACCTGTACCTTGATCAACTTTAGCCACGATACAAGAATATCGATTAAACTTTATATAAGTTCGTTGTAGAAATATTCTCATAATAAAGACTGACAAGGGAGAATTTGAATTTTACTGAAAAATATAACAAGGTTTTAGGACATATTTCAGTTTGTATCAGGACTTATGATGGCGGTAACTTCTCGCTTAGCCTCTTATGTTGTTAGATCGCAGCAGACGACATGTCTGAAAATGTAGCAAATTTAAGGGACATGTGTTTCACTTATTAGAGTAAGGTCCGATATGCATATTGATCCAAACACCTTTCATTCTCAGTATATCCACAAGGCTGCTGGTTTACCATGTGTGCAGGCGGCGAGATGGGACTCACATTGACTAACAAAATTGTCGCTAACCTAGAAGTCATGTATTAAAACAAACATCGCTTTCGTAAAAAGTAGAGATATTATATGAAGCAGAGAACAAAATGGAGGGAAAGAACACGCTATTAAAGCGCTAGTGCCTTACAGCGAGTACTTCGCGTGGCCCAGATAGTTCGACCTTTCGAGAGTTACGCAAGAGTGGGTCAAGGTGAAACACAGATCTTGAAAGAAAAAGTTCACGGACTGTACCGCCCTTTCTTTGACATGTTACGTGGCATTGCCGACCTTTGAGGAACATATGTTAATGCTATTGCAGAAGAGGAAAACCATGGACAAAATAGCTTATATTGAAAGAGAAAAACAACTTACACAATTGATACCAATCAAAGTTGTCGACGTAAATAGATACGTTCGGCCTTAAGCGAATGATTGCCTGCATGTGGCGTTTGTCAACAGGATTGGCTTTTTGAATGATTTAAGAAGGCTGGAGTGACATTCCGTTGGTCCACACTTTCCTCAACCGAAAGCTATATCTGGTCGGAGGCAGCCAAGCATCGGAAGATCGTCTCGGCCTGTCATTTTGCAACAGTCGCCGGAGAGTTCGGACCCCCAAACCCACAGAGCGTACTGGTACTGTCGTCTCCGCATCATCATTACTTCACTAGTTTGGAGGAACGCTGCGATTCACACTGTTAGGGACGCTGCACTCCCACGACAACGATACGCCGCAGACGGTGCGAGGCTCACACTATCAGGGTCCTTCTGTCAACCTGACTTCCGTTTCCGTCGTCAGGGAGAGAATCTGTACCCGCGTCTTGCATCATTGCCGTAGCCATCTCATAACTGTTGTTACGTCATAACTCTGGTAATTATCATTCTCCATCATTTCAACTGATTTAGAAAGTTGCAAACCCGTTAATTTGCTATATACGTCAACACAGCATCCGTGGGATGACAGTATATACAGGGGCAGACAACAAAACTTCGTGCAAAATAATTTTCATGGACAATGACTTGCTGGATGGCGGGTATTGTTTTCCTCATCAGAGTACGGGGGGGGGGGGGTATCTTTCCCTAAGGGGCTAGCAGGGAAACTTCATTCTTTTCCTTAACAGACAACTTGAAAAAAAGCCTCGGAGAGTATGAATCGCTCGTTTTCGGGAGGGAGTTTGTCGATGGGGAAGGGGAAAGCATATAACAAAAAAAATTCAAATACTACAAGACTAGTATAAGAAGTTTTTTTACAATTTCTGAAAATCGGCTCGTTGGCTGCTCCCTGTATATCTTACACTTTTTACAATACGAACCATACGGCGTATGTCGCACTGTGTCGTGTTTAGTTATGCGATACCTGGTAAGTGTTAAGGTATGTCGTCAGGGAATTTTCATGTTCAACGATGCTCATCGGTAGATGAGATTTGTATCGCTTTGTCTTTTAAACGTTTTGTAATGTTCGTGCGGCGGATCAAATGAAAAAAAATTATCAACGGCGATTGGTGCAATTTTGTGAGGGTGCCAAATCTCTGACAGACCCGAAAAATAGGTCTGAGGCGAAGTTAAGTTTGTATCATCATATATGAAATACAAGAGAAATCATTTTGGTGAGACTGAAGCAGGCTGGACCCAACTGAACAATGTTACAAATTAACAGAATCCTAGGGGGTCCAGTTGCTACAAAAAGGTATGGATGGCCCCCTAGGCAAACCCCATGATTTTTGGTGGCGAAAAATAGGCCTAGTGTTCTAGCTCTATACCGATGCGGCGTTAATTCAACAACAACAACTGTTACTGTTACACAATATCTAACTTCTTCCCCGCAACAGACTGTGAGTTCACATCGGGGCAACTAGCGGTCGCGCGGTTATGGTGTGGGCAACGAACCGGAGCCGTCTCGGATGTTTAGAAGGAAATTGACACGTCATATAACTAATGATCAAGCCGGTGGTTGTGAGGGCAAGCTTACAACGCGTCGAACAAGCAGCTTTTTGTTCCGATCTGTCTGGTTGTCATGGAGTATGCATGTCTCGTTCGTTTACCACACTTTTAGGGTGCACGTGATGATGATGATGATTATGGTTTTATACTAATAATTATTTTATTTAATATTTTGGAATGCCTAAAATTGCCTGTTCCGTCATAATTCACTTGATATTTGGAATATATTCACAATATTTTGTCACAAAATGGTGTCGAAAGAGGTTATCTGTCGTGGCCCCAAAACAGTTTGAAAGGCCCATAGACTGCTTACGATTTTGGCGGGAAGTCAGTGACAACTTCAAAATTCGACAACGCCTATGTTCAACACGCGTGGCACGCAAGAGAAGCAACAAACCAACAATTTTTATGAGTCAATCGTCAAACAACCTGGGAATTTCCCTGATACCATAACTATTGCAAAAGGCGGCTCTATTATTAACTGATCAATCGCAATATTTTAGTTAATAATGCGATCAGTGCATGATAAAAGGAAAACAGGAAAGATAAGCTCTCATTCAAGGACTGGTGAATCTATCTTTAGATGATATTTTCATTATTTTTGTTTTAATGTTACCCATAGTTTCTTGTTCTACTCCCCAAAGTATTGTGAGATACACAGTATTCAGCTTGTCAACTAAGCCTGTACATGTTTGTTATTGTTTACGAGTGGATTCTGGTCCGGACCAGACTTCAAATTAAAAACAATAATGGTGCATTTTACACATATAGACGCTATAACGAGACATATAGCAGATTACAACATTACAACGTTACAACATTCTTTGAGGAGTAGAATAAGAAATTAAGGTTGACATTAAAAACTAAAATGGTGAAAAAATAATCAAAAGTCAGAGTTATTAGCTCTTTCACTGAAAACATTTTGTCGGGACTTATGCACAGTGGCGCATACTGAAGTAGTCCGGAGACAGATGGGATGGACGACATACTGGTTGTCGTCTGCTGATGAGTAGGAGAAGTTTTCCGCAGGCTTGGACTGGCTAAATCTGTCGTAGCGGTAGAAACTTCCAGACCCGAAGAGAAGAATTAAGGCGAGCATAAATTAAGAGAGTTCGAAGGTGGAGCCTCGGCGACAGCGGGCTGTTAGACACATTCTCCCGCAGTTTTACTGCCGAGACGTTCGAACTGTTCAACCAGCCACAAAAATATGCATTGATGTCGGCCTTAGAATGTAGCACATTGACTTCAGACGAACTTTCAGAAAGGTCACTCAATGCTGCAAAGCTTCAATACTCGAGTAATGCTTTCTGTCGGATTACTGATACCAGCGTAGTTTTTTTTTTTCTGAAATGCCCGATGACTTCAGCATGTCGTCGAGGACGGGGTCGAGGCTGGGGATTCGAAAACCTATCTCGTCAAAATTGTCATACAAGGGCCTGAATTAGCTAGAGTAACACTCTGATTGAAAGTTAGAATGCACCAGAAAACTTGTATCTTCATCCTGGCAGATTGTCGTTGTTGAATTCAACATTGAATTAGGAAGTTAACGACATAGTTCGCAAAAAGTATGCAGTTGCTCATATGCATCTGTTGAAGCTGGAGTTCGGGTCGTGAAACGACACAAGTTTGGAACCGAAAACTGTTTACGTTTGAATAGTTCATATCTATAAAATGTGAAAGGAAGAACTGCCGCGGTTACCCAATTCGTTTTACATTGGTTATCATGAAGTAGAAACAACTAAGGTAACTTTTTTTGCGTGATAAAACGCGCACTCCTTCACACTGTTCGATTTTTGTATCACCGTGGCAATTGTGAAAATCCCGCCCATTTTTGACGCGCTCGTAGAAGGCAGCGATTGACACCACACCACACCACTGGCACTTGTATTTCTTGAGCTCTTGACCTGCACTGTTGTCAGCTAACCCGTCCATGCGATTTGGATCAAACTAATTTAAAGTTGTTTTTTGTTAGCGATGGTGGGTTGGAAATCAAAATCTCCGGGTCAAATTCCAACTGAAGGTCGGACATTGCCCCGTACCATCAGTGACGTACAGTCACACTTGTTTGTAAATGAATTTTCCGTCTCAATGTCGTTCGTTTCAATGTGCAGTGGCCGGGCTGTTGCCCGGCATGGTTTTAGTCAAATGAGTGGTACAGTCGGAAGGTGGCATACACCTGGGAACAAAACTACTTTCTGTCCGAGAGACATATTTCTTGTCTTCGAATATTCAAAATATGTAGCCAATCCCTCTATTGAAGAATTCCAGTATTTGTGCCATTTTCAAGTCTTTCAGGTTTCACTGAAAGTAGTCGATTCGTCAATCTCACGAACAGGTAGTCTTCTGAACCCTTGAAGAAATTCACATAATCTTAAATTACACCATTTCCCTGCACAAGCGAGCCATGGTCACTTTCATGGCGGGTTTAATGGTAATTACATGTAAAACCAATACGAGGGACATCGTGCTGATTGAAGAGTAAAAAGGAATGACCAGCTGACAGATTGCGCATGCGCTTTTTATCTCAGAGACATCTAAATGCAGCTGCTGGCTTGCCAATGGATGTTTCCCCGCTTGTAAATATCGGCCGTCAAAAAATCTGCTTTAAGGTAGAGTACGCGCATCGAAACTGAAAGACTCTTAAACATTTCCCCAAACTTCCTGTAAGAAAACTTTCAATTATTCTGATGTGTAGTGTACTCACCCATACTTGTACAGACGAGAGACAGCTTGGCAATTGATGTGTGATCATATTAAACTACGCTTTTCATTCTGAAGTAAAGCGGTTTTATTGTCGATCAGCTACATATGGCTGACGTTTTTAAGCTTTCGATCACTGGAAGGTATTCAATAATAAGTGTCCCCTACTTTCAAAATCGTGATGCGCGCGCACGTGTTTATGTTTTTGCCTACATTCGATAGCTCGCAACAACCTGTGACGAATTTCACATCTCCCGCGCTGCGGGTGTATATGCCTTACTAGTCTGACCGGTAATAATGACCATAATGACAGGGTGAATGCACTGTTAAGATCTCTAAGTGTTGTGTTATCAATGGATTCTGGTATTCAACGCACGTGACACAGGGCCACAGTTCGTGTGTTCTTGTCGATAGGTGTGTTTTGACCTTGTACGGGGAGTCACTTACAGACATTGGATTTCAATCGATTCAGTGTTGAGGTCAGCCGTGCATTTAATTACCTAATCGCTGTAATCTCAAGGTGTAAGTACATGCTCAATTGAATAATTTCCGTTCACTTTATTGTATTTTGTAAGGTGTTACCACGGATTGTTAACAAGGACCCAAAGCAACACGGGCAGAGGGAGGGGAGAGATTAGTGGGTGTACCGTGTACCGGTGAAATGTTTATTGTAACGAAATACACTTGTCGCAATAAAATATATAAACCCGAAATTATAGAAGCGAACGACAGTATCAGGATAGGTAGCGAGAAGTCCGTAGTTTTAAGATATTTCTCTTTCTCAGTCCGAGTCAGCACCGTGCGTGCGGTTTCTCGAAGAATCTCGTCGGTTCTTAAAGTCCCTGCACGAATTGGTCGAATGGGAAACTGGCGCTCATTCAAATAAGTATTTTATACACCGAAAACTACAGGCATTTGTGAGACAACATGCTGTCCGCAGATCCGGGACGCTGAACGATACCTATTAATTATGCGGTTAGCCGTCGCGAATGACACGGCCTCCGAATTTGTAAAACGTGAAAGCGTATCGTTTTCAACCGTTTGTGTAATGCGGTTTTGATGCCGAAATCTGTATTGGGCGCATTAGACCGCCAGTCGGAGCTTTCATGGGGGACAAGGTGACCATCAGCGTAATGACGGTAGGATAAAAGGCTGACGCCGTCAGGCACTCTCGCCTCGGAGGGATAATGCGGCTCGATGTTAAACACGTCACTTGTCGTACTTCACTCCCCGCCAATCAACGATCAATCGCCAGGCTAGCTTTCAAAAAAAGTTGCGCCCGTCGACCAATCATGATAGTTCTGACCATCTTCGGGGTCAAGGATCCTTGCGAGGGTGACAAGAGAGGTCCGCCTTCTTTGGTCTTTCGTTTCACGTCCTTTTCAAGCATTGACGTGGGGTCTTTTGTGTTTAGCAGCACACTTGGAGTTTTAAATAACACCCTCCAGTGATCCCCCCCGCTTATAAGCGTTGCGATGTGCCGTTGTGTAACTGCACGGGCACATTGACACGGCCAATGCCACTGTCACCACGTCACAAAAGCACCGTGTGTCGCGTCGTAGCCGCACTGAAGATCACACACTCGTACAAAACACAATGGGCATGACAATACCCGGCGCTTACTGAAAGAGAACGGTCTGCCCCGGAAGTTATCTCAAAGATCATCGTTGGTCAAACCCCCCTTATCTTTGTTTTTTTTGGTTTTATAAAGCACGGTGTTTAGCGATGCTGGCCATTCACTCGACCTGAGACTCAGAAAGCGAGCAGACAGCAAACACTCGACCATAAAGCGTGCAATCTACGGGATCCCAAATGGCAGCGACCCCAGATCCGAACTTCGGATACTTGTTTCGATCCGTGAACAAGGAGTACCCGGTGCCGGTAGAAGCCTGCATAACAGGTTTGTGATTTTTAATTTTGTTTTTTACTACATGTTTTAGTATTGTGTTATTACACCTACTACTACCATAACACATCTATCACTGGTTTCACAATTTCTGCGAGAGAAGCCACACGCGAATAAACAGCGCAATTGCGGATGTTCTGTCTCTTGGCCGATCGTGAAGAAGTCGGTTGTTTCTCCTGTAAGTTTTTTTTTACTGTGGCAATACTGGGTAACGATACATGTTGCACTCACAGCGGAGCTCGCACGACAGCGCCGGAATTCGCGCACGCGACAAGAAGACTTAAAAACGTAATTTTATCTGACATTCAAAACGACCATTTTTTTTTAAACATGGCTTTCATGCTAAAAAATTCGTCAATCGCACATGGCTGTTATTATCACTAGCATCGAACAGTAGCTATCGTTTACTGTGAAACAAAAAGTCGTTTTTATGCATCGTCACTTCTAGAAAACGGAAGTATGCACCGAAAACACGTGTTCATTGGGTCGTTGCATAGACTGTGTCGTGACTATGACATTGCTGGACTGTCGGGCTCGTGGAAAGTGCGAGCATGCTACATTAGACGCGGAGAGAAGTCCGTGCAAAAAGTGCGGTAAATAAGGCTGGTTCATATTGCTTACCTATTAGGGCAGCTTACACCCTGGTTTGCATAGAACACTGCAGCCGTGTCCAGGGCATTCCCTTGACGATGAGGGCCACACAATACATCAATTAAGTAGACAAAAAGAACATTCTCGTGCAAGCCTGTCCTAAAGTGATGCATAAA
This sequence comes from Ptychodera flava, assembly GCF_041260155.1. NCBI lineage: Eukaryota > Metazoa > Hemichordata > Enteropneusta > Ptychoderidae > Ptychodera > Ptychodera flava. The sequence continues at coordinate 20,893,324 of NC_091934.1, read as the reverse complement.
ATTGGAAAGCGTAAAGATTTGCAGCGTTGCAAGAATAGACACTGTGCCAAAAAAAGCTTAATTGTCATGCTGCGGGGCACACAGTGCAAGACCCCAGTCTTATAGCGAAGTAATCTAGGACGTATTTTACTAGGTCCCTTGTGAAGGGACCGTTGTCAGACCTGGGCTAGTGTTTACAGGCGAGGAACCGTATCTAGGGTCCCGTTTATACCTGTGCGGCCCAGCTATTGTGATATGAAGAAAATTCCGGGGCCCTCAGATCTGCTGGTCGGGCCTACAGAAAAAAAATCGCTGTCACATGAGCGAATTGAGAAAACCCAATTACTAGTTCAGTAAATTTGGCGGAGCATAGATAACGGTCGATAATTGATAAAGGTATGCATTTTAGCTCGCCAGCGGATTAACACAAAATACGGAGATGAAGTGAAGTGGATTGTATATTGCCTCTTCAAAATGCTACTTCAAATTTTCAAGAATGTACGATAACAGCGAAGAGTTTCACCCACTCTAGAAATCTACGGGGTTTTGTTTTTAACTATAACGGCCTAGTTGGCTTAGATTTTTTTAGCACTGATTATCTCCGTTTCACGATTGCAACATCTCTGTTAATCCTCCCTAGGCTCGAAGTGTCAGAATCGTGCCGCTGAGATCCGTGCGTGGCAAGAATCGCGTAGTATACGCGCAACCGTTTCCGTCGTACGGGTGCTACGTGCGATGGACCCGCGGGTGTCTGTTTGTTTTCATAACTTGCATCCAAAGATGTCCTTAAGTGCTTCGTATACATTGCGTACAGTGGATCTATGATCGCATGGAGTAACACGCTATTCGGACATTGACATACACTTGTTTTCTTTCGATTTGGCTCGTTTGTTTTGTCTTTACACTGAAGAACCTTAAATATCGTCACGTTGACCGGCACATCCTGGCCTGGGGGCCGTTAACCTTCTAAAACGGTGCAAATAACTGAATCGTACGTCACTATGACTGTTATTTAGTTTTGAAATATTTTTTTCATCACACGAGATTAGATAAATTTTTCATCGAAGTTGTCACACCATGAGCAGTATACGCTTTAAGACATATTATCTACTCACACACATGTATATATATATATATATATATATATATATAATATATATATATATATATATATATATATATATATATGACATGTACTATAAACGTTACCTTGCATGCCAGAGATGGCGCAAGTCAATATTAAGTATTTGTTTCCGATGACGTCATCGGTCCAAATGTCCGATCTCATACATCAATGATAGCGATTACGTTTGTATTGCGCAACTTCATTAGGTTAAAAAGCGGCGAGACGTAAATGTGACGTCAGCCTAGGGCAGATCTCAGAAAGTGCAGTGAGGTATTTACGTATTGATGCCGAAATAAGATCACTGAAATAACAAGACAGGGCGGCAAAGGACAACATATTTGTTTTTTAGGTTTCAACGCGGGGATTTATTTAGATAACCTGCTAGCAGTCGCCGCTTGTGTTCAATTCAAAACTTGTTTTTGGAAATCAGCTCGCCAAAGGCACTATCCCCCAAACTACAATAGTAGCAGGCGGCCAACAATGGGAAAAGATGTCAATTGAAAGTCGTATTGTATTAGTATTTCGAGCAGCTAGAGAATTTCAACAATAACGTCGTTCCTGTAGCTTGTTCTTTGAACCAGACCGATTTGCCATGGATATGGATTTTCATCGCGTTTTGTCTTACTTTGGTGTCAATCTACATGGATTTCTTGTAGTGCACCTGAAGGCGCATTCCGTTCGTGCACCGCGCCCCAAAAAACAATCACACAGCCCCAGACCTACCTGTTATGAAGACTCGGCTACTAAGTTTAGAATTCAATCTAAAATAATCTCCATTGTAAAAAACGAAAATAGGATATATTTGGAAAAAGAAAAGCTAGAAAGGACTATAAAAGTGTAGTTTTAAAGGATCGGGGAGTCATCCCCGCCTATCTTCAACAAGTCCAGCCAGTCTCCTTGGCTGCGTGATCATGTCTTTCACCTTGATCCAGTTTGCGCACTGCCTGCTGGGTGCGTAGCCTTGTACGTGCAGCTCCTGACGTCAACGCGACCGTTCCTCGAGGCATTTATTGCGTTGGGGTTTTTCAGAGTTTTGTCCCATTGCTTTGAACGTGACATTTGAAGGCTCCAGTCCTTGCCCATGAGACCACATGGTAACTTCCAAACATGGTCTCAAGAAACAAAATCGCTATCGGGAGTCCACCCGAGCTTACTTAGCTCTCAACTCTTATACTAAAAGAAAAAAAATAATGTTGATTCAAGTCTTTGTCGAGCGGTTTGAACAATCGGAACACTGTATTACAGTAAACATCGATTTCAAAACTTTTCATGGTTGACCAACTTACGTCAGGCTGGCTGAAACCAACATACTTTTATTGATATCAATGCAAAAATCGCAACTTTTTAAAATATGGCTTATCGTGACCGCGTTAGGGTTGTCAAGTAATTAATTTAGTAAAATCACGAAATTGCGTATGGAAAAAGACGATTCTACATTCACTAGGGGAGTACAAAAACCAATACGGTGACATTCCAACCCACGATGCTGTTGAGGTGCTGTAATGAAGTCGAGAAAAGTCGCCAAGGACTCGCAATGTTCCAGAATTCACTGAGACTGATTCTTAAAAGCGAATTGTAGTTGGACTCGTTTCCTTTATTCAGCGTGTGAGACTTTTTCAAAAATATTTTCTTGAACAACTTGGCTTCGTTTCTCAACCAGAGAACGTTTTTGTCATTCTCGTCGCCTCTGGAACAGTCACTGACCGGGTGCATAATGCCAGTCAATACAATATTTATTTAAGCGAAACGCAGAGAATAATAGTTTTATAGTCGCATTGTAATAAGTTTCTCCCAGGGCCCCGGGACTTCAAAATAGTGGTAAGTCTGTGCTTCGACATTCTCCAACTCAGCAATAATTTTGGCCCTATTTTGGCATCTGTGACGTCACAGTTGTTCGCCGCACCCATACCGTGCCCAACCCATCATCGATGCGCCCTTCACCTTGGGCCGATAATGGCCGGGTCCCTCTCTGTAAACAAGATGATTGGCGAATGAAAGCGGCTGTATTTGCACTGAAAGGCCAAGGCAAGATAGGCCCGTCTCAAGGCTGGATCATCCGTGTTGCTGCCAGGCCAAAGACCTTGGCACGGTCTACAATGGGACATCGTCGTCTGCAGATAGTGTTCGTTCGCAAGATTAATAATGTGGAACAAACATAACTGGCATCTTGCCAGACCAAATTTAGAGTCACTTTTGTTGAATAAGAGGTCCTTAGAGCTAGAGCTACTCGTTAAGGCCTTTGCATTGAGGAACGGGACTGGTTTCGAACGGGTCGTCGAGGCAATGTAGAACAAAATACAACGAAATTTGTCTTTGAAAGGTGAATGTGACTGCGCACATCAAACTTTCTCGCACGGGATCTCGCGAGAATCACCAGTCTCGTCACCTTTTTCAAATATGCCTCTTTGAAATAATGCATCGCCATGAGTTTTTGCCGACAGTACCTGTACACTACTGTACAGTCTGCCTCGCGACAAACGAGAGGAAGACGAGCTCTGAATATAAACAGGGGTTACTTGAGGTCACACAAAGCAATCTAGCGGAAACACTTTTACGTTTTACTCAACTTTACCTCACCAATATTTGTAGTGTTACTGTAACAGCTACTCGCCTTCAAATTGCGAGCATTTGGTTGTTTTAGCAAAACAAATGACGCAAATAACAACATATTTTCTCCCCAGGCCCGTTGCCCCAGCCGCTATCACCTGGATACACAGCTAAATGTATAGCAGGGTCGCTCTGCTCGGGCGATTAAAAAAACCCAGTTAAACGAGTTATTTATGATGAATAAGTACATCAACATTTGAAAATGTATTACCTTTCAAGGAAATCACGCAGACAATATTTTATAATTCCTACACACCTTGTTTGTATATCAAGATAACATAAACAATCAAAAATCTAATACAGTCGCTTTGCCCGTCACGTGACCATCTACAAAACACAAAATCTACCGTAAAGGAGTCTCCTGTCTGTCTGTCTGTCTGTCTGTCTGTCTGTCTGTCTGTCTGTCTGTCTGTTTGTCGTTCTCTCTATTCCATCTCGGCACTCACGGGCAGATATTTGAACTATCTTAAAAACTGTGAAATATGTTGGTAGCACTTTGGCGCCTTTTTGTTGCCACCTGACGGAGTGAGTGTTTGACCATAAAAGTAGGCCACCAGACAACGTAATCAGCGGTGCATAGTTTCTCTGAAGTTGGGTACGAGAGACATCAATATCCCGACCAAACTTGGGAGTATTCCAGCAAAAAGAATTGACCGGTAGTCGACCTACGCGTATCGACGTAACGATATCAGGTAGTAGGTTTGGCTTCATGTCTATATTGCAATTTCTTTTGGATTTGTTTCAATATTTGTCGATCTGTCTTTCCATTGACGGTAAATATTTGTTTCATCAAATCACGCGCGTGACCGTTCAGCGTGCGATAGTAACGGTCTCTTTATACGTCATGGTGGATGAATAATGTTCGTTTGCTGGAAAAAAAAATAATTCATCTCCCCCACCCCCGGTGGATTCTTCAATACCGGACAAAAGCGGGAGATTAGACGAGATTAGCAATGAAATTGGAGGTAATTTGTGAACAATTACCTCAGTTAGTCTACCCAGTCTGTTCCACAAACCACATAACCTCCATTGTTGCGGTGTACCGCAGAGGACCGTAGCGGATTTTGCTTATTTTTGACGTCTTGCTCCAGAGGGTGAGATAGTTGGTAAATCCCCCCAAACAAAAAACATGTCTGTCATAATCTACATCGTGTAAATTGAATATTGCAGCTATGATGATGAGGTGCATCAAGATATCGTGCACGAAATACATTGTTTGTAAACAAGAAACTCGCACAGGCGCAGTTCCGTCGACCGTAGTGTAATTCTGATTTGGTAAGAGGGCGGCTTAGAAGAATGTCGAATGCGTTTTAGAGGGGAGATTCAGAAGAAAAATGCAATTTCCTCCCTCTCCCTCAAATTCCCTCTGTAGAGGTTGCCTGAGGCATGAAAACAGTATAATTTGACCAAACTATGGTTGCGAAAGGGTTCAATGTACTGTGTATTGTTTCTGCGTGTCTTTTCGATCGGTGAGATTCTTTTTGTCCTCCAATGCTTAGCGCCATGGTCGCTTCCCAATAACGGATTGATTGTGTCACGCGACCTCCCGGTATTCATTGCTGAACCCGTTAAGCATTCCACAATGTAGGCCGCTTTGTTCAGAAGAAATGGCACTTAACCTTGCGATTAATCTCAAAACAATTGTTCTGAGGCGAACTAGAACATACGAAGTAAGTTCACTCTCAGAACTACCTCCAGTGAAAGAGTCAGCGAGTGACTGACTAGATTACCGGGCTGTGTCGATCGAGTGCGCGGACTTCAATTGACAAGGACGGTTCCGTTGTTCCGTGCCCAGTTTCACAATATTAGTTAAGAAACCAGTGTCGTCAACCGGTTCCCAGATTTTAGTATATGAGCTTCGTGCCGAGGTAGCCAAAATCTGACCTGCGACGGGAAATGGCCTCGTTTGATCTTAGTCACGTGGTAAAAGTTGACGAAAACAAAAAAAAATGTGTTGAATTTGAAGCGCACGAAGTCTAACTGGGAAAATTTCTTGTTTGATGAACTCTCGGCGTGTTCTGCGATGCATTTTAGGTCACTTTACTAAGAATACCAATTTTTTTCCCAGGTGGGCGCTATGCAGGACGCAAGGTCGCGTCTCGGCGCTTTAGAAAAAAAGAGTTAATTTGCAGAATGGACTTGTCTCGTGAACTGAAGATAGAGACCATCAAGAATCTTTTACATTGCTCTATCATCGTCACGGTTTTCAAAATATTTCAAACTATAGGAGTACTCATTGCAAACGTGTCATTTTTTTACGCAGGCACGATACCGGATTGGCTCGATGGAAGCCTGCTAAGAAACGGGCCCGGGAAGTTCGAAGTGGGCGACGACGAGTACAAGCACTGGTTCGACGGCCTGGCCCTCATACACCGGTTCAACTTCCGAGGGGGCCGCGTCACCTACCAGAACAAATTTCTCAGGAGCGACGCCTACAACAAGGCTATGAAGTACAACCGCATCATCCTTAGCGAGTTTGGGACCCTCGGCATACCCGACCCCTGCAGAAACATACTAGAACGGTTCGCAAGTTACTTCGTGCCGTTAAACATCACCGACAATGATCTCATCAACATTTTTACCATCGGGGATGATCTCTACGCCTGTACCGAGACATGCTTCTTCCGAAAACTCACCAACATTGAAACTTTAGATTTCGATAAAAAGAAGGTAATTTTTTTTCTTATTTTGACAGTGCTCTTGTTTCAGATATGTTTGGATTATAGCATTTGAGGAGGAAAAAAGGCCATTCATTAGTTTTGTCCTTCACTTTGCTTTGTTTTACCTTGCTTTGAGAGAGAGAGAGAGAGAGAGAGAGAGAGAGAGAGAGAGAGAGAGAGAGAGAGAGAGAGAGAGAGAGAGAGAGAGCCTCACTGTAGAAAACGCATCATAAACACTTGTTGTCTTGTTAAACCGACTGGGAAGAAAAATTTACCTACAATCAGATCTCTATAGCCTGCCACACAACCAACAGCCATTGAACCCTCTGTTTATACCTTAAAGTCAACAGGCTTTGTACTTTTGTTGATATCGCCAACAAATTTCAGTCGCTTGAGAAAAAGAGGGCACATCACATCTTTTGATACCCGTGAAAAGGGCTTGTGCTGAATGGGCGGACCACTGACTGTGCGTAAACGGACCGCAGGAGTACTCTAACAATACTATGTTTGTAATAGAAATCGTCAATAATTGGTCAATAATACTACAAAATTTTACCAACAGATCAACCAATTCAAGACTTTGGGGGTTCTCACAGCGAGCGCACATCCACACGTTGACAGGGACGGGGTAACGTACAATATGGCGTCGTCCTACATCGGTGGAAGCTGGTATAACATCGTCCGATATGAACCAGGTAAATAATAAGTCACGTGCCCATCAACACTCAATGCTGCCTTGTGATAGTATGGCAGTCCTGGTCCAAATATTGAAGATATTGGTTTTCTTTTTAAGAGAAGATAGCCAATACACAGTTGAGGTTTGAAGGTTGTTAGAACCCTGATGGATTTTGCAGTAAAAATACAAGATTAGGGCACGGTAGTGGGGCGGGTAAATATTGAGTTATTGAATTCTAGTACCAATATCTGAATCGTAATCCGTAATTTTTATTCTTGATTTCGAAAGAAAGTTGTTTTAAATTTCTTTACGGCAATTTTGAGCAGTTGTTTAAAAATCTTTCAATGTCGAGGTGCATGTGCGTACTGTCTTAGTAATAAATGTATTTTACCCGCTATATTTTACAGTGAAATCAGACGACCCTTCAAAACACGCGAGAATTGTCGGCAGCATTCGCGCCAAAAATTGCCTCAAACCGTCCTACTACCACAGCTTCGGCATGTCCGAAAACTACTTCGTCTTTCTCGAGCAGCCGCTCTACGTCAACCTGAAAAAGCTCGCCACCTCACAGCTTCGGAACTCGGCCATCTGCACGTGCATGGAGTTTGACAAGGAGGGCAAGGCCTACTTTCACGTGATGGAGAAGAGGACCGGCAAGGTTCTGTCCATCAAATACGAGGCCGAGGGCTTCTTCGGCATGCACGTCATCAACTGCTTCGAAGAGGGCGGCCATGTCGTCTTTGACATGTGCTGCTACAAGGACGACGAGCTCCTGCAGAAATTCTATCTGGATTACCTTCGGAATGGTGACCCCAGTGGGAAGCGGTTCTTCTGCGCATCAATATCACAACGATTTGTGCTGCCCTTGAACATAGACAAGGTTCGTATGCTGTCTTTTCGCTAGAAAATTATCAGTGGACTTTGTCTGAAGTTTTTTGAGTCCTGCAGACGGCAATTTTAAGGTTTGGTTATAGCTATTGCAAAAGAAAGTGACGAGCACAATAATCTAGCCACATATAACTTATTAGAATGTTCATAGATTGAATGAGACATAACACTCAAACACCGTCCGCAAACGAAGTCATTTCGCCATTTGGACTCATGAAACGATGTGAGACGGTCCCTTCCGAAGGAAGTATTATAAAAAAATGGCTTTAAACTTCTCAACAACGACTCAAAACCGCCAGTTCGCAAACCCGCACGCATTCTGAGTGACCTTAGCTAGAGATTGATTCGTAATACCGTCTGCAGCGTTTACAGTACTACCCTTTGACAGCATTAAGAGTTTCTTCTCGTAATCCCTTTTGAAAAAAGGAAAAAAGAGAGCTACACTTGCTTATAATAGACAATAATACTCCCCTTTACGGTAGATAAATCAACAATCTACTTCCGGAAGTAATTTAGCACGCATCAATGGAAGAGTAACCTCGATTTGAGTTTAATTGTTGATTTCCCCATTTTTTTTGCAGACTACAACGCCGAGAGGTCAAAACCTTGTAACGCTGAAGGACTCGACCGCAAAGGCCGTGCTACAGAAGGACGGCAGCGTTTTCTTGACGCCTGAACAACTCTCTGATGCAAGTGAGTATCAAATTCTGCTCGTTATGTTTGGTCCGTCGTCGAGGACGGTTATACTACCCAAAAATCATGAACACTAAAATTCATCTTATATCATAGAAAACATGAAGTCCAGAATATTTTTTTTAAATTTTTAAATTCACTGCCACGTACATTTCTTAAATTCACTTTCCGTTTCTTCCTACAGTTACCGACATGCCGAGGATAAATTATGAACAGTATAACGGGCGGCCGTACAGCTATTTTTACGGCGTGGCAGCCTACAGACGAGGAGATTTTACAAATGCTGTAAGTATTTCCCGCCATGGCGTTGTGTGTTCAAATTATCACGACGCATAAATGACGTATTTGTGTACTACGTCTTAAAAATGTAGAAACCGAAAAAAAGATGCTAGCTATTATTTAGTTGTGCTCATTGGTGTTTGGAACAATTATGAATGTTTTAACATGAGCGCGTTGATGTTGTCATATCAATGACGTATGTGGGTACTTGGGCCGAAGACTCGTAGTGCACGTGACTGATGACGTCTTCGACTAGTCGGCTGATCTGGTTGAATTGTGATGTCTATGAATGACTTTCACTATAAAATAACAGCTAAGGCAACAGCGAAGTCGAATGAAAAGTGTTGAAGCATCGCCGAGACATTGTAGGGAATCTTTGCCTCAAAATTATCAACAATTTAAATTTATTTTTTTTTGTTCACTTACAGCTTGTGAAAGTGAACGTGAAAAGAAAGAGTACTATCATGTGGCACGAGAATGATTGCTATCCGTCGGAGCCTGTCTTTGTCGCATCACCAGGTGCAGTAGCGGAGGACGATGGTAAGCATTTGAAAACGAATAAAATCCAAATGACATTTCTTGTGGCATCACACGCATGACCCCAAGCGATATACGTCATTTAATCTGTGTAACTCAGTGAAAACGTATCTCTGTGTTAACCTATGTTGACTTCCTTAGACTCGGGAATCAAGGCACAGTCGTTTTGGTACTCATATGAGGTGTTCGGACGACAGATCAAAAAGACTTATGTGTCTTTAACCACCATCGTTTTTATAGACTGGATGTTTTGGACGATTTGGTTGGATGAATATTTTTCTTAGTGGGGCAATAAAATGTCAAATTTAGTCTCATAACAATGTTTTAGATCTTTTTACAACATTTTGCTTCCAACTGTTCTAGGTGTCATCGTGTCGACGGTTATCAACACGAGAACTAAACGTGCGTTTCTCCTTGTTCTGGATGCTGCTGACTTCAGTGAAATTGCGAGGGCTGTGGTACCTGAGGAAGTCGACTGCCCCGTTAGCTTTCACGCCCTCTACGTCCCAAACATGAGCCCGTCGGGTCTCACAGCTACCGAGGACGCGAAATGTAACTTCCAAAACGGCCGTGAAGTCTGCGTCGCGTGATATGAACGACTTCAAGGACATTGACGTCAAACTGGGGAGTCTAAAAGGAGCATTTGGTGCAGGCGATAGGCATACCCGTGCTGTTGATGGGCCACGTTGAGCGACCAGCTGATAGCCGAAAAATCGGTACAGTGAACAATAGCCTCGGCAAAAATTCGATACCTCCGTGACAACAATGCAACTCTACTATTCGTCGAAAACAACATATCTTTGATGACTCAGATAATTTTATATCAATCAAAGATCCTTTTCTAGGACATATAGGTATAAAGCGTCTTTCAAGACTTTGAGAAAGCACCGTCACTTCAGAATATAATAAGATTTCTGAATATGCTATTACTCTTCAGTACAAATTCATGTATTGCCCACGTTATGCTGCTTATCTTAGAATGTTTGCAAAACATTTGACAATAACTTTTCTCTAGATGCTGCCACAGGGTTCCGATTTTTACTTTATGACCATACACACAGCAAAAAAAAATCGTAAAAGGGATGTGTAATCGAAGGCGAACGTGCAATACATAATTTTGCCCATGTGGTGGCGCTTTAGACGTCGGGTATTAGTTCCACCCCACGTTAGTTACCTGCCAAACGATAAATGCAAAAGCAGTAATTTTATTGATAAAAACTAAATTATTCTTAATTTTTACATGAAAAGAAATACGCCGCGCGTAGATGTTTTCGCACGTATCGCTTTAAGGTAAGCTCGACGCGCAAATGCTTTTATTGTCACTTCTTTTTTTAAATATCGCCAATGCGTTTTTATTTTGCCTTATTTGAGATTTCAGCCAAAATCCAATAGTACTACTAAGCAAAAAAAATATCATTCATGGCATGCTGGGAGTTGGTTGTCAGCATGAAACGTCATCACTTTTTACTGTCAGACGACATTTTGTATTTTTAGCGCTTACTTTGAATCTGCTTGATTGTCTTC